>NC_073311.1:63937215-64164715 GCF_027595985.1 Sorex araneus
CTTTCCCTGGCCCTCACCGCACAGCGCAGACCATCGGGCAGCCCGGCCTCAGTCCGGCTTCGGAAGATGCTGTCCGGGGCGCTGGCAGCGCGGAGTGCTCCGGGGTGAGTTCCCGCCTAGGAAGGGGACTGGGCATCTCCGCCCAGCTCGCGTCCCTGGTCCCTGCTGCCCCTCCCGTCCGTGCTGGTGGCAGGAGACAGTCCTGCGGGTTAGACCTGGAGAGACCCGCAGCCTGAGCGTGGGGAGAGCCGGGCTGCGGGCAGACCCCAGGCGCCCTGCAGGGGGCCGCGAGCCGCACCCTGGGCCCTGCGCCCTGGCCACACAGGGGCTGGGCGGGCAGGGGTCTGCGCGGATGGTCATGGGGGAGAGTTTCCTGGCGTCCCCCGCTGACCAGAGGAGCAAAGGCTCCGTCTGCAGAAGGAAGCGCGCTCGGACCCGAGCGTGCGTGTGCGGGTACAAACGCCACGGAAGGGATCTGGTTCGTTGGACCACCAAGTGGGACTTTTCAAACTTGAGTCACCGCGAGATACACAGTTACAAAGTTTCAGCTGATTTGGTTTCAGCTAGACAATGTTCCAACACACATCCCTTCACCAGTGCGCACTGCCCACCGCCAATGCGCCAATGCGCCCGGTCTCCCTCCTGCCACCCCTCCCCTGGCAGCTGCCTCTTTGGCAGACACCTCTCCCTCTCTCCCCCTCACTCTCTCTCTCCCTCTCTCCCCCTCACTCTCTCCCTCTCTCTCTCTCTGTCCTCTCCCTCCCTCCCTCCCTCTCTCTCCCTCCCTCTCTCTCTCTCTCACACACACACACTCTCCCTCTCTCTCCCTCACTCTCCCTCTCTCCCCCTCACTCTCTCCCTCTCTCTCTCTGTCACCTCCCTCCCTCCCTCCTTCCCGCTCCCTCCCTCCCTCCCTCCCTCTCTCTCTCCCCTCTCCCTCCTCTCTCTCTCCCTCTCTCTCTCTCTCTCTCCCTCTCTCTCTCTCTCTCCCTTCCTCTCCCTCCTCTCTCTCTCCTCTCTCATCTTTTTATGGTTTGCAATACAGACACTGGAAATTATCATGAACATCTGTTTAATCTCTTTACCTACTCTGAGTGCTCAGTTCTTGTCCAGAGGGCTCATTCCCTACCATCATTGTCACGCTGGTCTCCTCTCTACCCTAACTGCCCTCCCCTGCCCCCACTGTTGTGGCAAGCTTTCAGCCAAGCACCAGTCCTCAATGGCCCTCATTTTTTCTGTCCTTGGATATTAGTCTCATACCTGTGTTTTCTCCCCCTCAATAACCCAAACATGAGTGCAGTTATTCGATGTCTGCCTCTCTTCCTCTGACTCATCTCACTCAGCATGATACTCTCCACGGCCATCCATTTGTAAGTGAATTTCATGACTTCAGTTTTCCTGGTAACTGCATAGTGTTCCATTGTGTAGATGTACCATAGTTTCTTTATCCAGCGGTCCCCATTTTTGGTCACTCAGGTTGTTTCCAGATTCTGGCTACTGTGAACAGTGCTGCAATGAACATGGAAGTATAAGTGGTGTTTCTGCTCTGATTTTGGGCCTCCAGCGTATAGGCTCGGAAGTGGTATTGCTGGGTCAAATGGGAGCTCAATTTCTAGTGTTGTTTTTTGTTTTTAATTTGAGGAATGTCCATATTGTTTTCCAAAAAGGCTGGGCCAGTCAGCATTCCCACCAACAATGAAGGAGAGTCCCTTTCTCCCAGCATTTGTGCCAGCACTGGTTGCTCTTGTTTTTTGTTGTTTTTTTGTTTTGGTTTTTTAGGTCAGACTTGGCGATGCACAGGGGTCACTCCTGGCTCTGCACTCAGGAATTATCCCTGGCGGTGTTCAGGGGACCATATGGGATGCTGGGAATCGAACCCGGGGTCGGCTGCGTGCAAGGCAAACGCCCTACCCGCTGTGCTATCACTCCAGCCCCCGCTCTTGTTCTTTTTGATGTGTGCCGATCTATGTGGTGCGAGATGATATCTCACTGTTGTTTTGATTTGCATCTCCCTGATGATTAGTGATGTAGAGCATTTTTTACATGTGCCTTTTAACCATTTGTATTTCTTCCTTGAGGGAAGTTTCTGTTCATTTCTTCTCCCCATTTCCTGATGGGTTGGATGATTTTTTTCTTGTAAAGTTCTACCAGTGCCTTATATATTGTTAATATTAATCCTTTATAAGGTGGGTACTGAATAAAAATATTTTCCCATTCCGTGGGCTGTCTCTGTATCTTGGTCACCATTTCCTTTGAGGTGCAGAGACTTTCTAGTTTAATGTAGTCCCATTGGTCTATCTTTGCTTCCACTTGCTTGGTCAGTGGTGTTTTGTCTTTGAAGACACCTTTAGCTTTTACATCATGGAGAGTTCTTTTCACATTTTCCTCCGTGTACCTTATGAATTCAGGTCTGATATTGAGGTCTTTAATCCATTTTGATCTGACTTTTTTACTGGCATTAGAAAGAGGTCTGAGTTCATTTCTTTGCATGTAGCTGCCCAGTTTCCCCCAAACCACTTGTTGAAGAGGCTTTCCTTGCTCCACATCATATTTCTTGCTCCTTTAGTAAAGACTAAATGATCATGTATTTGAGGGTCTGTGTCATGATATTCAAGTCTATTCCATTGATCCGAGGGTCTGCCTTTATTCTAATACCATGGCGTTTACTACCACTTTGTAGTACAGTGTGAAGTGGGGGAGGGTGAAGCCTCCCCCCTTCTCTTTCCCAAGGATTGTTACAGCTATTCGTGAGGGTCTGTTGTTCCATATGAATTCCATATACTTCTTTGAAACAGTGTTGTCGGTATCCGTATAGGGACTGCATTGAATCCGTACAGTGCTTTGGGTGGCATTGCTGTTTGGTGACGTCAGTCCCCCCAGTCCGTGAGCAGGATGGTCTCCCTTCCCTCGGGTCCTCTTTTATTTCTTGTAGTTGTGTTTTGTAGTTTTCTTTGTGTAGGTCATTCACATCTTTAGTTAAGCTGGTTCCAAGTAAACCACCCAGTAGGACTTGGTGGGAATTGTGGTAGATTTGCCTAGGTTTTATAATTTAAGTAGTGAATGACTTTAAAATGAGTCCACGTGAGCAGAAGTTATCGATTGAATAGCACTGTTGTAGCACTGTCGTCCGTTGTTCATTGATTTGCTCAAGTGGGCACCAGTAACATCTCCATTGTGAGACTTGTTACTGTTTTTGGCATATCGAATATGCCACAGGTAGTTTGCCAGGCTCTCCGAGGGGGGGGGTGGAGACTTTTGGGGCGGCCTCTAATCGCCTTTACAGGCCTTCCCAGGCCACCGAATATAAGCTTTTGGCTGACTGGCATGTTGTAAGGATCTGCACACTGACAAACACGCACCTGCCTGTGCCTCTGGGCAGCATCTGGGACATCTGCAGCCTCAGGTTGATCTCCTTGAGGTTGACGGGCCGAGGCAGGCGGTGACACTGCGGCCACCACCGTGGTGTCTCCAGGCCCCGCCAACACCATTCTGTCTGAATCTTGCAAAACGACCAGCGATGTCCATCAGGAATCACGCGTGGAGTCCCAGCAGGGATCACGCCTGGAGTCCCATGCCGGCGTGCTGAGCCGCGCGCGCTGTCTGAGGGGAGATGGTGAGCCGGGTTCTGGAGAACTCGAGGGGTTCAGGCGGCGTCGGCGCCATCTGGCCTCCATCTCTATGCCTGGGGAATCATGTGTCATGGAAGCAAAGAAACCCACCATTTCTTGGTGACTGAAAACTATGCACACGCTTATACACGCGAATCATGCCCTTCCACTGGTCTGTGGGGTCCCAGAGAGCGCAAGGTCACGTCCCCATCGTAGAGACGGTGGCTTTATTCTCTTACTCGGTCCCACTCAGCACTTCCGGAAACCATGTAGAAAAGATTCTTTGGTGTTTTGACACCTGTGGACCCACACTGGCTTGTGGACTGGCGGTTAAAGACCACGAGTGGAGAAGGTCTCTGAAGCTGGCTTCTGTGTTTGCATGGGGGAAGGAGGAGGCAGCGAGTGAATGGCCCAACTTGGGGTGAGAAAGAAATCACACGTATCTTGTAATTAAGTCAGAGACTTCATTAACTTTATAGATTTGGATGAGGGCTATAATTCAATAGCCTTTACTATATTTGAAGCAGGTTTTTTTTTTTTTTTAGCTCTTTATTTTGGGCCACACCTAGCAGTGCTCAGGGCTTACTTCTGGTTCTCTGCTCAGGGACAACTCCTGGATTGGGGCTTGGGGGACCACATGCGGGTGTTAGGGACAAACCCTGGCTAGCTGAATGCTAGGCAAACACCTCTGGGTTGCATTAGGCATGTAGGCATGAGGAAGTGTAGACAATTATAGTAACAGGATTCAGATGTTCGAAACAAGAACAATGAGGCATAGATAATCAGTGGGAAAATAATGGGCTTGGATTAGTTCCGACTGTTGCATTTGTCCAGCGTGTCTCCCACTGGAAGTTCGTGTATTAGATTCATGGTTCTGGGCATTGATTTTCCATGTATCATCATGGATGTCAAAAATAATGTTCATTATGCAAGTGCCTGACAGATAGCAGAAGCCCTCCGAATTTTCTCTGTTCTCACTTCTAGCAAGAAGAACGCCCTAATCAATACTCCCAGAGCCCCTGGCTCTTCCCCTCCCTCGTGTTTATTTGTAGGTATTAGGGTTGCCAGGTTTAGCTACTAAGACAACAAGATCCCCAGTAAAATTTGAATTGCGTATAAACCACAAATAATTTCAGAATAAGTACAGGCTCATGTAACACTTGGAACACACTGAAACTAAAAACATTAGCTGTTGTTTATCTGGCATTCAGATCTTCGTGGATATCTTGACTTGAATCTGGCACTTCTTGCAGCTAGTTAGATCTGACTCTGCAGATGACAACTGTTAGCAGGCAGATGCTCTTGTTTTGCTCATCCTCGCATAGCCAGTGTTTGCCCAGGGATTAGCACTTATTAGGCTCTTAATAAATATTGATCAAATGCCTAGAGGGATGGCTGAGATGAAACCAAGATTCAGAAAAATGATCAACCAAAAAAAAAAAAACCCACCCCATTTCTTGTTATTGCAGCTTCAGCAAGTGTAGCACCTTAACACGGTACATTTCGGTCATCTCAAGTGAATAAATAAAGAGAAATTCCTTTATTTGGGGGGGGGGTGTTGGGGAGACCTATCATGATTCTTGGCCAAATCCCAGGTGGATAAATGCAGAAGCCTGACGATGTGGTTCAACTTAGGCCCTGCAGCGCTGGGGATTGCCCCAGGGAGGCAGGGGTGGGGTGGGGGGCCCAGGGCTGCATCCAGCAATGCTCAGAAAACCCTGGCGTGCCAGGAATCCACCCAGGTCGGAGGTGAGCTAGACAATCACCTAACCAAGGTACCACTTCCTGTGTCAAGGAGAAATCCCTCTAGGAAGGTTCAAAGCATCTGATTCTCCCAGTACAATTGCCTTTCAGTTTTAAACCTTCAGTTTCTACTCTTTCTTTTTTTTTTTTTTTTTTTTTTTGCTTTTTGGGTCACACTTGGGTCACACCCGGCGATGCACAGGGGCTACTCCTGGCTCTGCACTCAGAAATTACCCCTGGCGGTGCTCAGGGGACCATATGGGATGCTGGGAATCGAACCCGGGTTGGCCGCGTGCAAGGCAAACGCCCTACCCACTGTGCTATCGCTCCAGCCCCAGTTTCTACTCTTTGAAAGAAGGTTGCAAAAGCCAACTCGACTTGCTTTGTGAAATCCCGTGCTCTCTCTTCTATTCCTACCAGAGCCTAAAAGGGAAAGAGACAAGAACAGCCAGCAGGTATTTTCAGGCCATGGACGGAAAAGGAGGCATTGTTTTTGAAATCTTTATCTTACTGAAATTTGTGTGAATATCACATCTTCTTGGGGCTGGAGTGACAGCACAGCGGTTGGGCTTTTGCCTTTCATGCGGCCGACCCGAGTTCGATTCCTCCGCCCCTCTTGGAGAGCCCGGCAAGCTCCCGAGAGTATCCCGCCCGCACGGCAGAGCCTGGCAAGCTCCCCATGCGTATTGGATATGCCAAAAACAGTAACAATAAGTCTCTCAATGAGAGATGTTACTGGTGCCCGCTCGAACAAGTTGATGAGCAACAGGATGACAGTGACAGTGACTAATCACATCTTCTTACTGAGCCCCCACACATGTTCTGTTTTATAGTAGAAACGTCAAAACAAGTGAGTCTTGTCCAAGCCCTTCACTGACGGAGAACTGGTGACTTCGGTGAGATCCTCGCAAGAAACTGCCTCCTGCCGTCTCTGCTCCGCGGAGGGCAGGAGCTACAGGAGCGTGTTCTGGGAAGAGCAGGTGGAACTGCGGGTTTCATCTTCAGGAAGTGAATCCGGGTCCGGCACGGGGGTCCACATATGCTTGACCCGCCTCCCCAGCATGTTCCCAGAGGACAGTGGACAGGAAGTGGGATCAAGGTCCCTCTTCTAGAGTGTCTTCCAGCCCTGTGCCCAACCCCTGCCTGATTCTCTGTCCAGACGGAGACAGTCACCTCCCACTGAGAACACACGTACAAGACTCAGAGACCGCTGACACGGCACACGATAAGTAGTGTGCAGATGACACGAGGCTCAGAAGGAAGGGAAAGAGAAAAAGCAGCGATTTGGGTAGAAGAATTTATAGCTAAGAGTTTCCCCAATCTGAGACCCCCCTTTTTTGTTTCTTTTGTTGTTGTTGTTTGAAGGCCATCCCTGGCTCTGCTCAGGGGCTACTCCTGGCTCTGCACTCAGGAATCACTCCTGATGGTGTTCAGGGGACCATACGGGATGCCGAGGATGGAACGTGGATCGGCTGCATGCAGACAAGTGCCTTACCCATGGTACTATTTTTATGGCCCCAACGATCCACTCTCATACTCTCATACAGGAAGACCAGAGTCCCAAACAGAGTCAACCCAGATAGAAAATTATCACGATACATCACCAATAGAATGGAAAAAAAAAGAGAGAAAGAACACTTACAGACATTTAAAAAAATTAATTTAAGGGCCAGAGAGGACCCATCACCAAGTGGGTTTGACACTTGCCTAGCGGGGGCCGGCCTGAGTTCAATTCCAGCACCCCACGGGGTTCCTAGAGCACTCCAGGAATGGCCCCGGAGTGCACAGCCAGGAGTAAGTCCTGAGCACCGTTGTGGGTGGCTGCAACACCAACAAAAAGCTCTTTAAAATTGATTTTAAAGGGGCTGGAGTGATAGTACAGCGGGGAGGGTGTACGTGCACGTGGCTGACCCGGGTTCAATTCCCAGCATCCCATATGCTCCCCTGAGCACCACCAGGAGTAATTCCTGAGTGCAGAGCCAGGAGTAACTCCTGAGCATCGCTGGTTGTGACCCCCACAAAAAGCAAAAAAAAGAAAAATATGTGATTTTAAAAATGCATTTGCAGCAGTTCACAGCAGCGTAAAGGCTTGCTTCAGGCCTGCCATGTCACCTTGCCGTGTTCTCCACCAAAGTGCCACGTCCCTTCGTGGCTGTCCTCCTTTCTGCTCCCTCCCCCACCTCGACCCCGTCAGTTCTGTGGTCAGTCTCAGGGCTGGTTTCCACCGGGCCTTGTCTCTTCCCTGCCCTTGTTTCTTCTTGTCCGGCACTCCTGGGGACCTCTTCAAGCCTGTCTTGTGATCTCTGACAGGGGATATGTCCACCTTCATAGCCCACCTGAGTGAGGTCACCTGGCATTTCCCTTTCTCCTTCCCTGGCCCTTCCCGCCCGGCCACTGCTGTCAGGAAGTGCAACCCGCCTCTTTCCTCATTGCTGCGAGAGGCATTTCCGGGCCGCTCGACCACGACTTCTTTGACTTCCCTGCAGTGACCGGGAACTGTGGTCATTCCCAGATGTGGCTCTTCAGTGAGCACCGCAGTGAACGTAGGAGTGCAAGTCTCCTTTCCGATGGGTGCTTTTGTGTTCCTCGGACAGAGACTGGTGAGCACTGCTCGATTCCATGCTGGTTCCAGAAGTCCCTATAACGCGGCCCGGTGAGGCGGCACAGTTTACACTCGCCCACAGAAGGGGGGTTCCTTCCTCGAGCTGCCAGCCTTAGTGATCGCAGGCTTCTCTGATACACGCCAGTCCCTTGCGAAGTGATATCTCAGTGTCCTTTTGATTTGCGTCTCCCTGGTAACCAGTGATGAACATTTTTTATATGCCTGTTGGCCATCTGTCTTTCTCCTTTGGAGAAGTGTTTGTTCAGGTCTTTCCATTTTTATGGGATTTTGCGTGTGTGGTGTGTGTGTTTTTAATTGGCGTGTTGTGTTTCGTGAGTGCTCTATACATCTTAGATATTGCCATTTGTCAGATGTGGTGTGTAAGAATATTTTCTCCCAATTCTCCCAGACAACTTCTTGCCCAGTGCAAATTATTCTTTCTTTCTTCCTTTCTTCCTTTCTTCATTCCTTTCTTTCTTTCTTTCTTTCTTTCTTTCTTTCTTTCTTTCTTTCTTTCTCTTTTTCTCTTTCTTTTATTTATTTATTTTTTTTGCTTTTTGGGTCACACCTGGTGATGCACAGGGGTTACTCCTGGCTCTGCACTCAGGAACCACCCCTGGCGGTACTCAGGGGACCATATGGGGTACTGGGAATCAAACTCGGGTCGGCCGCGTGCAAGGAAAATGCCCTATCTGCTGTGCTATCGCTCCAGCCCCTTTCTTTCTTTCTTTCTTTCTTTCTTTCTTTCTTTCTTTCTTTCTTTCTTTCTTTCTTTCTTTCTTTCTTTCTTTCTTTTTCTTTCTATTTGGGGGCCATACCTGGCAGTGCTCAGGGATTACTCCTGATTTTGCACTCAGTAATTACTCCTGGCAGTGCTTGGTGGGTCTTATGGGGTTCCGGGATCGAACCCAGGTCGGCTGCATGCAAAGCCAGCGTCCTCCCTGCTGTGCTATTGCTCCGGCCCCTGCTGTGAACACTTTGTTTTGTTGCTGGTGATGTCTATCTTGAACATCTTGGGAGGCTGTTGTTCATCTTTATAGTCCTTCTGGACACCCATTCTAACTCCAAAGTCCTTTTGATATCTCTGTGCTGCTTCTCTACTTTTTATCTGAAATTTAAAAACAGAAGATTTGCAAGTAAAATTTTTCCTTAATTCCAACGGCTGTCCTCTTTGTAACCAACTCTTTGCAACTAATCAGATTATTGTAACTCTACCTGGATTCACGTAAGTTTTACCTATTAAGGCAATGTCCTGGGCCTATTTCCCAATTCTCAAGTTTCTATCCTTTTTTTTTTCTTTTTGGGTCACATCCGGCGATGCACAGGGGTTACTCCTGGCTCTTCACTCGGGAATTACTCCTGGCGGTGCTCAGGGGACCATATGGGATGCTGGGATTCGAACCGGGGTCAGCTGCGTGCAAGGCAAATGCCCTACCCGCTGTGCTATCGCTCCAGCCCCTGAGTTTCTATCTTCTAAGGAATACTTTGATGGATGACTGTGGACCCTGCTAGGAACTGACTTCATCTGGTGTTCAGCACTCCTGGGGACCTCTTCAAGCCTGTCTTGTGATGTCTGACAGGGATATGTCCACGTTCTGACCAGATTTGTGTGAAATTAAGACACAAGGCACATGAAACGCGTAGGAAAGGGCATAGGTCACTGCTGTTTTCAGTCTATGAGTAGCCTCGCAGTTCCTGCAGGGGGCGCTGTTACCATCTCTCCCACCATATTGAACATGGGAGAACCAAAAGCAATGATTGGGGATCTGGGTGTGGGGTGCCATTTGGGTTCCATTCTAGGCTTCAGCACTCCTGTGGGGTGACTGGGGTTTGTCCAGTCCCTCTCCTGAAGATGGAGGTACTGGAGCTGCTTTGATCAGAGTTGTTCTGAGGTGAAACCACTGGGTTTAACAAGCACTCCGCAGCAGGGGTTGGCACTTGTCATTTTATTTATGACAGCTGTGTAAGTTTCCTAGAAACGCCGAGTGCCCGGGGAACACACGTTGTTTGAGGAGAGTTGCTCTAGGGCTTCGCATCTTGGTCACTCCGGAGTTGAGTTAGGAATAAACAATCCATTGCAAAATTACTGTGAGGGCTGGGCTAACTTTAAAACTCTGCATTTTTGCCTATTTCTTAGCCATTTCTCCCGTGTCACCAGAATGTCTTGCTTGGCCTTAAAGTATTGAGTGTCCCTCTCCCTGTCTGTCATCTGTGTTCTTGGGGGAAAGCTGGTCTCTGAGATGGACAAGAGGTACAGCCCAGTGAAATGCATCTGTCAAAAATTCAGACCCACTGGACAGGGAGAGGGATGGTCAGGCCCGATCCGACAGATTGTCAAATACCAGCTCCGCAGTGTAGATGGTGCGCAGCCAGCAGCAAGAAAAATCTAGAAGTGCCTCAGAAGGAAATGTCTGCTGTTCAGTTTTGCTTCCAATGGGAGGAAGAAGAGGAGTAGGAGGAAGAGAAGGAAGGGGAGGAAGAAAAGGAGGAGGAGAAAGAGGAAGAAGAGGAGGAGGAGGAGGAAGAGGAGGAAGAGGAAGAAAAGGAGGAGGAGAAAGAGGAAGAAGAGGAGGAGGAGGAGGAAGTGGAGGAGGAGAAGGAGGAGGAGGAGAAGGAGGACAAGGAAGAAGAGGAGGAGGAAGGAGATGAAGAGGAGGAGGAGAAGAGGAGGAGGAAGACAAGGGAGAAGAGGAGGAAGAAGATGAAGAGGAGGAGGAAGAGGAGGAAGAGGAGGAGGAGGAGGAAGAAGAGGAAGAGGAGGAGGAGGAAGAGAAGGTGGAGGAGGAAGTGGAGGAGGAGGAAGAAGAGGAGGAGGAGGACAAGGAAGAAGAGGAGGAGGAAGGAGATGAAGAGGAGGAGGAAGAGGAGGAAGAAGAGGCGTTTTTTCTCAAACCTCACCCCCAGGAGCCCCATGTCACTCTCCCATTCTAGGGCAGGTCCTGGAGCTCCTGCAAGGCTCCGCCTTCCCCTGCGGCCCTGGGAGGAGGGCACAGTATGTCCGAGTGACCGAGTGACCGAGTGACCGAGTTTGAGTAAATAGTTTCAGTAAAACGCTTTCACTCCCCCTCCCATCAAGGCTCTGAGGATTTACTCCTCTGGGTTGGGCGGGGAAACATTATCTCTGAAGAGGGGAAGTACTCATCCTTGAATGTTGGCTTTTCTAATGCGACAATATGCACATCTGTTTTCAGAAAACCTGCCCTCAGGATCATTCAGGTTCCTACAGCTTCAGGAGAAGCATCTCTTCCTTTTATAATTAGCGATGCGAAGTTTTACTGCTCTGTTAAAGTCACACACACACACACACACTTGCACCACACCCCCTGTGTGCAGGGTGTACTCCTGGCCTGCACTCGGGGATCAGTCCTGGCAGGGTCAGGTACCAGGGATGGAACCCAGGTTGGCTGCATGCAGGCAAGCGCCCCACCCCCTGGAATCTCTCTCCAGTCCCTGATATTTCTTTATTGATCTGAAAAAAAAAAATTCTCCAGGCAAATTGCAGAGTCATGCTGGACACATGTAGCTCTCCAGGAATTAGAATTCATACCCGTGGTGTACTCGATATGCCAAAAACAGTAACAACAAGTCTCACAATGGAAACGTTACTGGTGCCCGCTCGAGCAAATCGATGAGCAACGGGACGACAGTGCTACAGTGCAAATCACTTTTATTTGTTTGGGTTTTTTGTTTAATTTTGGCTCACTCCTACAGTGCTCAGGAGCTGCTTCTGACTCTGTGCTCAGGAGTGAGCCTTAGTGGTAATTGAGGGACCCTGGGAAGTGCCAGGATCAAGAATTGGTGTCCGGGGGCTGGAGCGATAGTCCAGCAGGTAGGGCCTTTGCCTTGCACGTGGCCGACCTGGGTTCAATTCCCGGCATCCATTATGGTCCCCCAAGCACTGCCAGGAGTAATTCCTGAGTGCAGAGCCAGGAGTAACCCCTGAGCATCCTGGGTGTGAACAAAAAAGAAAAATAAATAATTATTTTTTAAAAGAAAAAAAATTGGTGTCTGGGGACTAGAGTGCTGCTACAGCAGGGAGGGTGTTTGCCTTGGCGTGACTCACCTGGGTTCGATCTCCAGCATCCCGTGAGGCCGCCCGAACACTGCCATGAGGGATCCCCGAATGCAGAGCCAGGAGTAAGTCCTGAGCACCACCACCACCAACCACGAAGAATCAGACAAGGCTTAGTGTGCGCCGTGTGCAGGGCAGAGCCTCCTGCCCCGTCTCCAGCCCCCACACAGTGCTCTCAATAGGACAGGACCAAAAAATCTTTTGGGGGTCCTTGGAGGCACACCAATAACGGCATTAATCTTATGTGGCACGTCAGAGTTACCCAGGCCTGGCCATAAATGTCCCACGATGAACTGGATGGTCTCGAGCTTTCAGGTTGAACTGGAGGTGGCCTTTTCCGTAGATGCATCCTGGCAGAAAGGAGTCCATCCCCTCCCTTTTTCAGGGCTGGGAGAGATCCTGGTTTCCAGGGTTTTTCTTGATGCTGAGTGGGCCCAGATTGTGCCAGTCACACAGATTCCCAGATTCCTCATTTCCATAGCAGTGATGATTTCCATTCTTTCCTTAAGCCAACTGGCCTCTAGGGTCTCCCTGAGGTTTGTAGGGTACTTGAAACAGTACCTGTTAAATACCTGCTCCTGTCATTTAGACCAATCCCTTGACTCTTTCCCTGAAAGAGGGCTTTGGGGTCCCATAATTGATTTTCCTGTCTGCATGAGGGGTAGACCCTATTACAGAGAGGAAAGACTTTTGTCTGGATTTATGCAAACCAACATAGTGCCACGAAGCATCAAAAACATACCAAAGGTACAAAGAAGAGAAAAACAGTTCACTTTACTCACAGTGAGATGCAACACACCCATTTGTTGTAGTTCCTAGCCAAAGAATCTAAAATCTGTAGAGAAAGTGTACAATTTAACATCATATTTAACCCATTCAATCCCATGTTGAAGACGTTGACTTCCCATTAATAAGAGCACTGTACTGGGAGTCCAGTGTACAGTTAAACATGTCTAATTCATTTAATCCCATTTGAAAAAACCCTTGATTTCCCGCAACTTTTGAAGAATTCAATTATCTAAGAGCACTCTAACAGGAGTCCAGACAATCCATCCAATATCTTTTCCATAGATCCCACCAAAAAACATACTAGAACAATTCTGCATGTGATTTAAAGAGTTTCTTAAAACAGTGATCAGTTTCTTTCCTTCAAACACAACCTCAAACCTTCTACACTTTCCTTTATATTCATTCTGTCCTGTAACTTTCCTTCAACCCATTTCAAAATCAACTTCACTTTAACAGGATTACTTTCCTTTTTCCAACTGATGATATCTGCATCCATTATCTTTCTGACTTAAGACATACATCTATATTCCTTATAGTCGTCCCACAAATTTAAACTCTTATTTTACTAAACTCAGTACAACATGATTTCCCAAATTTGGACACTAATTATCAATCATCTCATTTAACACGACAAAACTACTCTGCCATACCATTTCAAAAGCATTGTCAGTTCTATAGATATTCAAAAAGGTTTAGAAAATTCTTACAACATATATTCACTTGGCAAAAGTTCACTTCACATTAGAAATTAACCAGGAGACATCTTAGAATTCTGATTTCTAGGAAAACACAAATATAAAGATTAAAACACTCATAGATTACCATAAAACATTAAGGATCTCACACTTGCATACAAAGTTCTCTGATGGTCCGAGCTAGGTATGATACCTGGTGACAAAGCTTTGCAATGAATAAAGTTATCAGAATAATAACATGCATTTTCATGTACTGGACAGACTGACTTAACAATAGTCAGTAAAAGTTCCCACATCTCAAACTTTAACCAAGGCCCAATACTATGGCTTTAGACTATCAGGCTGACACCTGAGATTAATCTATTATAATTCTTTGCTAAGTATCAATAGAAAGTTTAGTTACCGAGTCTCAGATCAAATAAAACACTCGTAGAATAAATTTTGCAACCAATTTTATAACTCTAGAAAAACATATTTTAACTAAACCATTACTCTTCGAACCTGTTTTTAACCACAACTATTTCAGCTCACATTCTAATAATCCAATATAGATGCATATGTACATTTACACAACAGCATAAGACCTTTAAACCATCAATTTTTATGAAACATGAGTAAATCTTCTTTGGCTTAAGTTCAATAGTTCTCGTACCTTAGTTAGTTCAAATCACAAGCTTTCTAACTTTATCAATTCCACAATACAAATATACTTTCAAACACAGAAAAAGCCCTTTGGGTATTTATATATATATATATATTTTTTTTTTAACCAAACTTTGATAATAGCATAGAAAGAAAAGCATTTGGACTGTCAAATGTTTATGGAAACACAAGTAAACTTTGTTTATTTTGAGGGTTTCTGTACCTCTGTTGCTTGAAAAACAGCTAAATTCCTCATTAAAATTGGCTGAGGCTTATAAGATAAAGCCTTGCACTCTCTGAATTCTTATTTCACTTTTTCTGGCTCTAGCTCTGTAGCTTTTTCTAGATAGTACAGCTACTGGAATTCAAAAGAATTTCAACTGTTAATAACTATTAATGTTCTTCCAATAAGAAATTTAGACTAAAAATTCCAATTTCGTTGTAGGGGCCACATTCTAATTAGAAATCTTTGTTTAAACCTGGTCTAACAGGTTCCAAAATCACATAGATCCTTTAAATTGCTGAACTGCATATCACTCTGATCTCTTGAGACAATCCTGTTTTCCCCAGGCCTAATTTTTACCACTGATTTTCACTCTGGCTCCAGCACTCAAGTGTTCCACATAGAGAGACAGACAGACAAACAAACAGACAGACAATAAGTTCACTAAAAACACCACACATACATGTGCACACATCTGCAGTTGATCTATCGATCTGGCCCTTCAGAAACGGCAAGGAAAAAACTGATAGGCTGAGAAAGGAAGGAACAAGTCCCCAGGGCAAAGTTAAGCCCTGTCGGCCGATTGGGAACATTGCTCCCCGTTTCTCTGCCTGACCAGCCCGTTTCCTGCTTGTTAAAAATAGGTCAAGAAAGCGCTTTTGTTGATATAAGCTGGCAAAACCTTTTCAAAATTGTTGAAACCTAAGGTGGTCAGATGCTAGCATTTTTCTTTCTTGGTCAAGACTAGTTCTGAGGCAGGGAACTAGTGACTTCTTATCAGATTTGGGGATAGGCTACCTTAGT
Source organism: Sorex araneus (assembly GCF_027595985.1). Classification (NCBI taxonomy): domain Eukaryota; kingdom Metazoa; phylum Chordata; class Mammalia; order Eulipotyphla; family Soricidae; genus Sorex; species Sorex araneus. The sequence continues at coordinate 63,952,394 of NC_073311.1, forward strand.
GATATACTTTTATTTCCTGATATTATTAAACACTTAACCACATGATCTTGCATTCTCCTGCCTTCTCTGCTGATAATAATAAGCAGAACTAAGAGAAAGATAATGAGACAATTACACACACACTAAAGGCACACGCACAAAGCACACTCCAGCACTCGCTCGGACCGGTCCTTCTTTCACTAGGGTGCGCACCCACTCACCACATTCACACTGAAATTCCTGAACCTGCCCTACGGATGTCCACATTATCTTTGGTCTTATCCCCCTGACAATGGGGTTGCTCCAATGTACATTGGACTCTTTCTAATTAGAAGCTAGCAAACTAAAGGCAAAGCGGGGGTGATCATCAGGATGCAAGGGAATTGAGAAAAAGCAGTCTTTTAAATCAAGTACTGTCTTAAACATTTCTGAAGGAATGGCTGCTGGGGAAGGCAGTCCAGGTTGAAGCGCCCCAAAAATGACTATGGTTTTATTTACTGCTCATAGATCCTGTAGCAGTCGCCAGCTGCCGTTTTTCTTTTTAAAGTCTTGGAGGCGCCTCCGCTTGGGAGGGCTCAGGTAGGAAAGCAGGATGGTCAGAGTCTATAGTAGTAGAATTTGAGGAGTCAGTTCCGTGCATGGGGGTGGCCTCATCCCCACAGACTGAGGGAGCCTTGGAAACAGAGGATAAGCAGGCCATAAAGCAAGAAGAGAAAAGAAAGGGTCACTGGTAGGCTGTTTCTGCCAACTCGACAGAAATGAAAACACAGGACAAAGGGGCTCAAGCCTTCCACCAGTGGCTGCTTCACTGGTAGGCTGTTCCTGCCAACTCGACAGAAATGAAAACACAGGACAAAGGGATTCGACCTTCCACCAGTGACTGTCTACACTGGGAGGTAGTTTCTGCCAACTCGACAGAAATGAAAACACAAAGGACACAAGAAGGGGCGGGGGGGATGGGGACACTCATAACAAACCACTCAGATGCATGTCTGGCCGGTGAGGAACTTAGCCATAGTGGATCAGCCTGAGAGGTGACTTGAGGCCGGTGTCTAAACCAGCACCACCCTAGACCATATGTTCCTCGTGGAATCGCAGACAGCCCAATCGGACTCCGTAACCTTAAAGGGATCTTAAGGATGCCAAGTTGTGGAGCCACAGACTCAGTACAAGGACGAGGACGTCCAAGACTGCACAATCACTCACACATACACACAAGACAAGGGAATTCAAGCCTTTCCGCCAGTGACCGTCTCGTCCTTAACACGAGACTATATTCGAGCCCGGTCCCATACCAGGGTGTGCGCCAAGAGAGAGGCGACCCTCAGAGACACTCACTTTTCCGTGAATTCGTCGGCCGACGTGAACTTGACCGGGCGTTCGGTGGTCCCCTAGTGCCCCACGCTGGGCGCCAGATGGGGGGTCCCCCCTGCGGGCATCATCCTGTCCCGCAGGGAGGACCTTTCGTGGGGCTAAGGAGGGGACGTAACCGAATGAACAGACGCAGAGCCAGAAGGAGGAGGAGAGAGAGTTTATTCACAGCAGTTACAATACTTATACCTCTTGGTGGGAGGGGGCGGTATGCATGCTTGGACCCCCATAGGAACAATAGTAAAATGCAGATCAGGCATGGGCGTTGGCTAGTGAGAGAGGAATGGCGAACTGATAAGATCAGTAAGGTCAGCAGTGGTGACCTTGTTACAGGAATCCCAAGTAAGCCTCCGCTGGACTAGAGGATAAGAGCCGGGCTTGTAAAATGGCTCCCTACACCCTACCATATTGAAGCTGTGGGAAGAGTTAGTCACTCGTGTCTTTCACACACACATACACACACACACACACACACACACACACACACACACACACACGGCACCAGCACAAAGCAGAAGGGATCCAAGGGTTGGCTGCGCTCGGCCTTCTGGTGCGAGGGAAAGGTGTGAGGGAAAGACTTCTCACATACGTCTGCGTGAGATCCTGGCCCGCGTGCGTGCGTGTGTGCGTGGAGGTGGCTCCACGTGGTGGGGAAGGCGCGCCAAGCCGCTGTGGGTCTTCCTTGTACCTCTGTGACTCTTCAGCCAGAGCCTGAAGGGTTTCCTGGAGCCCATCAGGGAAGTGGCCTTTCCAGCCGTCGGTGGGAACTGCCCCCCAGCCGCGTGCAGCTGCGGGAGCTGCAGGGTTTCAGAGACACAGAGCCGGCCCCCACGGTGAGCGCCCAAACTTCAATCAGGGATCTTCACTTCTGCAAAAGAAGTTAGGCTTTCACTCCTTGTCAGTGCGGGGATCCTTGGAAAGTTTCTGCAAGTAATTTTGAGTCCCGGAGTGATCCACGATCGCTGTAATGAGTCTCATCATCTGGCGGAGAGAAGTGGACCTGGGAATCCCCAGGAAGATCTCTCTGCTCGGTCAGGGCTTAAGGAGCACTGGAAGGAACGAGGAAATGTGCTGGAAGGAAGACAGGAAGGAGCTGAGCAAGGGCCCTACAGAGGAAAGGAGCTGCTAGGTCGTGTGCAATGTAAGACATTCAGTGCAAGGGACTGACCCGAGAGATTCCGGAGACCCACAAGCCGGAGCCCAGCACAGCCGGCAGGTTGCGACCCAGTGAGAGCTGGGGGCTCTGGACCACAGAGGCAGTGCTGTGAACTTCCAGCCGGGAAGACGGCCGCTTCTGTCGGGAGAAAGCGGGTGTCGCGGGCGGAGGGCACAGACTCTGCCTCGCCGTGGCAGTCACCGGGGGACTCAGTCTTTGGGAGTGTGAGTTGAGGAAAATGAGGCTGCCTTGTCAGCGTTCTGCAAATAGGGACTAAAAAGCCTCTCCCCGACAGGGAAGGCACTGCGATGACGGTGACAGCCGGACACGCTCACTCTGGACAGGGACTGAGTGCTGAAAGGAGATCAAGGGGTGCACCGACCACCTCTCAGTGCCTCTGTTGGGAGCCATAGTTCCCTCCCAACTGGAGCAAGAACTCACCCTGAATTCAGAGGGTGAGCAGTTTTAAACGCATCGCCTCCCCCCTCCCCCCCCCCGCCCAATGTCCTGTCAAATCAGATCAAACGGGCACTTCCGCTCTCTCGGGCCGGGGAGTCTGTCCTGTGTGCTCTGAGCTTGTAGGTCTTGGCTCTCTCAACAATGCTTTCCCTCTGCACAGCATAAAATCCACTGTTTGGGTCCGCGCTCAACCAGAAGTGTTTCTCCTTTTAACCGTAGCCTGAGCTGGACAGGGGAGAGGAGGGTCAGAGAGACGGCTCGGCGGGAACAGTGCTCGTCCCCTAGGGCCCACTCGGGTTTAGTCCCTGGTACCCCGACCGGCCCCCGGAGCCCCACCAGGAGCGACCCTGAGCCAGAGCCAGGAGGAAGCTCTGGGTGCGGCCAGGTGTGCCCAGTGACAGGCCAGAGGTGTTCACCTCCCGGGGGTTGCACCCGGGAGACGCCCCAGGCCCTGCGGGTGCTGACCCCGGTGCTCACCTGCGCTCACATGTGCCCGCTGTGAAGATCCTGAACGGAGAAGTCGTGAGTGACCGGGAGGACCGTCAGCCGCCTCGCCGGGCTCTCACGGGCGCGTCTCCCCTGCCCGGGTCCACAGCGAGCCAAACCCACCGTGGAAGCAAGTGCTTGCGTCCACTCTGTGCCCACGGCGGGCTGCGGCTCTGTCTGGCTTAGACGGCTCTGTGTCTTCACACGTCCGGGGGCCTGTGGCCGGCGGGGTTGGCTCGGCCCCTGGTGCCAGGAGGAGCCGGGTACGGTTTTCTCCCCGTTTCTCACAGGCAGGAGGGATGCGGGTCTCGCCCATGCCTCAGCCCTCGGCCTGGCTGGCGGCTGCGGCCACAGCCCCCGGCCCTCGCTGGCGCTCCCCCAGCCCCCAGATGTCCCTCCTGCGCCACTTTCCCCTCGAGGCCCACAGCCGGTCCGGGTCACGCCCCTCCCCGCTCCCTCAGGTCACTCGCTTCCTGTCACCTCAGGCTCTCGTGGGAGCCAGACTTCTGCCCGCCAGCTGGAGCGGCTTCCTGCTTTCCTGCAGCCCACCCTCCGGGGTCCACCAACCCTTAGCGTCCCTACGGGGCCGGTGGGCTTCCCTGGCTCGTCCCTGCTTCTGCTTCCCACCCAGGCTCCAGGCTCTACGTGCCGGCAGCCCCCACCAGAACCTCTCCTTCCTTCCTTCCTTCCTTCCTTCCTTCCTTCCTTCCTTCCTTCCTTCCTTCCTTCCTTCCTTCCTTCCTTCCTTCCTTCCTCCCTCCCTCCCTCCCTCCCTCCCTCCCTTCCTTCCTTCCTCCCTCCCTCCCTTCCTTCCTTCCTTCCTTCGTTCTTTCCTTCCTTCCTTCCTTCCTTCCTTCCTTCCTTCCTTCCTTCCTTCCTTCCTTCCTTCCTTCCTTCCTTCGTTCTTTCCTTCCTTCCTTCCTTCCTTCTCCCTCTTCTTCCTCACTCCTTTCCCCTCCTCCTCTCTTCCCCCTCCTCTCCTTCCTTCCCCTCCCTCCCTATCTTTCTCCCTTCTTCCCACCCTTCCTTCCTCCCACCTTTCCTTATGTATCATCCCTTCCTTCCTCTTTTCTCCCTTCTGTTCCTTTCCTCTCTCTCCTTATCCTCCCTTTCTTCTTACTTTCCCCCTTCTCTCCTTCTCTCCTCCCTTCTTCCCTTCTTCCCTTCCTTCCCTTCTTCCTCCGTTCCCTCCTCCCTTCCTTCCCTCCCTCTTTTCCTTCCTCCCTTCCCCCCAGAGGAAGTGTAAGACCTTCCCCTACTCCCACCATCTCCAGCTCCTTCCTTGTCCTGAGACTGTGTGTGAGAGAGATCACGGGTGTGTGTGTGAGAGATCACGGGTGTGTGTGAGAGATCACGGGTAGAGCTTCACTGTTGTTGACATCTGGGCTGAGGTTTGGGTGGTTTTCAGCCTGGGTCCAAAAATAGTCCTTGGCTTTACTTATCATCTTTGATGGTTCCATTGAGGTTCCGTTTGCTGCCTTCTCCCCCCCACCCCCGCAGTGCGCAGGAGGCTATTGTGAGAGCAGGTCTGGTGAATGAGGAACTGGAAGAATTGAAAGTGAGATCGGAGGGTCAGAGGAGCAGAGAGCCGTCATCACAGCTCAGAGGCTCAGAGCCAACATTAGTAACTCGTCAACATGCGTGGAAATTGTCACCTGGCCTGTAACTCAGATGTATCGAGGTGTTCTAGGGGGAAATTTCAGAAGACTGTGGCCTAATAAATGAATTGGTAATACCATACAAAAGGGAAGGGGTTCAAAAGAAAGAACCCTCCTGTTTAGACAAAGATTAATTTTTTTTTCAAATTCATATTCAGAAAATCTCTGGAATGCCACTTGAGTTAGATGGGCAAGTTCATAAATACCTGATACTGAAAAACACAAGGGCTGAAGCGATAACACAGAGGGGAAGGCATTTGCCTTGCACGCGGTGGACCCGAGTTCAATTCTCAGCATCCTATATGGTCCCCTGAGCACAACTAGAAGTAATTCCTGAGTGCAGAGCCAGAGTAACCCCTGAGCATCGCCGGATATGACCCCCCAAAAGCCAAAATAAATAAATAAGTAAAAAACACTTGAATGGGAACACAGTTCTGTCAAACTTTTCTCAGATTAGATAACAATGCTTTTCTCAGTACCTGTGGATTATTTCTACAAGGAGTCCTAATACTAAGGAGGCATCCACTTGTCCCTTGAGAAAAAAACCCTATTTAGAGTGTTTTGTTACTTCCAAAGAACCTTTAAAATCCCATCTATTGTCTGTCAAAGAGATAAAGACTACAGTTACTCGTCTTCGTTAGACAGATATAATAAACCTCTAGGTAAAGTCTAGAGATGTTGCATGATTCTAAGCCTTTTGCTTAATAAAGAGTGGAGGCCAGGAAGAAGATGGCTCAAAGGCTGAATTTTACATGCTGACGCCAATCCCTAGCAGTGCATATGGTCCCTCCAGCACTGCTGAAAATGGCTCCTGAGTACTGGACAAGAAATATCCCCGAGCACCGTCAGAGAGAAAGTGGGGGGATGGAGGGGGAGGGGGGGAGGGAGAGAGAAATAAAGGGAGTGAGAGAGGGGGGGAAGGAGAGAGAGGAAGGTAGGGAGAGAGAGAGAAAAGGAGGGAGGAAGAGGGAGGGAGAGAGAGGGGGAGGGAAAGAGAGGGAGGTAGGGAGAGAGAAAAGGAGGGAGGAAGAGGGAGGGAGAGAGAGAGAAAAGGAGGGAGGAAGAGGGAGGGAGGGAGAGAGTGAGCAAGAGAGAAGAGAGAGAGAAAGGGAGGGAGAGAGAAAGAGAGAGAGAAAGAACAAGAGTGAGCGAGTGAGTGAGCGAGAGAGAGAGAGAGAGAGAGAGAGAGAGAGAGAGAGAGAGAGAGAGAGAGAGAGAGAACCAGGATGGGAGGGTGGATGAAGCTTCTCATTCTGTGCCAGTAAAACCCAAGAGATGTTTTCCCGTTTATTGTTATGTAACAGGCGAATCCCCTGTTTACTCTATAAGCACAAGGAAAAGCATAATACCACACAAACCGCTGAAGTCCTGTCCCTTGTCTCTTCGTCCCTTCCTAGTTTCTCCCCTTCTGGCAGTCTTGCACTTGGGGCAGCTCCTGGCAAGTAGCGGTAGTGACTCCAGGCCCCGTCATGCTTTCACCAGGAAGCTGGAATTGGTATTTCCTGATGCCGTCCCAGTAACGGAACTCAGACCTGACGTCAGATGCTCAGGGCTCCACGGGAAGCATCTTCTCTCTGGCCTTTTGCTTTCTTTCCCTCCCTCACCGCACTGTTAGATCGTTAGGTGGTTGATGGGTTCCTTCTCACGGTGCCCAGAGGCTTGACTGTATGCTATGAGTATATCCAGGCCATACTTACAGTTGATGGAAAATCATGAGATTGGCAACATGGATGCCTCTGGAAAGCCTCATGTTAAATGAAGGGAGCCAGAAGGATAAGCACAGGATGGCATCACTCATATGTGGCAGTTAGGATAACGGCTGAGGGAATGCAGTGTTTTAAAGGGGGTTTCCCAGACCAACCTGGGCCCCAGCATATAGGGAGGAGAAGGAAAGGAAGAGGTTGGGGGGGAAGATGCAGGGGCCAGGTCAGGGGGTTAAGGTACAGAGGTGGGTTAAGGAATGACGAGCCAAATACCCAAACCAGCACCAAAATTAGGAGACCCGAACTTTAACAACTGAACTTAGGAAGGTGCCGTCCAGAGGACAGACTGTGGGGTGGGGGATATGGGAGGGACCCTGGGAACACTGGTGGGTTGGTGCTACAATATTGGATGTTTAAAATTCAACTATGAGTAACTGTAAATCGCAGTGCTTTCATAAAAAAAAAAAAGTTGAAAGAAACAAAATCTTTTTTTTTTTTTTTTGCTTTTTGGGTCACACCCAGCGATGCTCAGGGGTTACTCCTGGCTTTGCACTCAGGAATTACTGGTATGCCCGGGATTGAACCCGGGTCAGCCGCGTGCAAGGCAAACGCCCTCCCCGCTGTGCTATTGCTCCGGCCCCAGAAACAAAAATCTCTTTAAAGTTGACGGAGGTGAGAGAGCCTAGACGGGAAATCGGCAATGTTTGGAGAAATTCTCAAATTCTGTTTCATTATTCTTCTCTTAATGATTCAGGAAACAGAAAACCGAGCTCTGAGTCTAAAGATCCGGACTCTTCAGGAAGAGGTTTGTGGAAATCATTAGACACCGGGCCCGATAAATACGTAGATAAACCATCCTGCATCTGGCCTTCTGTCGTCTGAAGAATCAGGTAATAGTCAGGCCCTGCTGGCCGTGGCCAGGCTCATCCCCAAGGGATCTCCTGTGTGGACCTAACTTTACCTTGTGACCTCTGCAGACACCTTGCACATGAGAGGAAACAAAAGCTGCCCGTCTGTAAATCATGCGACTCGAGAAGGAAAGCGTGGACATGATATGATTATTTTTCACGATGATTTAGGGCAGCCTAAATCTCACACATAAGCCTAGGTCATGCATTTGCTGAAGCTTTGGCCAGATATTCCTCTTTACATTCTTATTTGTTTATTATTTCATTGAATCACCATGAGATAGAGTTCCAAAGCTTTCATGTTCGAGATTCAGCCATGATGATGGAACACCCATCCCTCCACCAGTGCACATTCTCCACCACCCGTGCCCCCGGTATCTTGCCCCCTATCCCACCCTCCCCCTGCCTCTGTGGCAGACAATTTCCCCAATACTCTCTCTCTCTACTTTTTGGGCTTTATGGTTTGCTCGAAACTTTCCCTTCACCATTCAATCCTACCTGCCGGGATCAGACGCTAGATAATTTATTTTCCATTGCTCATGTTAAATTTCATGAGAGCTTGCACTGCCGCAAAAGTGGCCATTGGCTTCTGGAATCCTAGACTGTAAATGGTTGGGTTCGAGAGACCTCTCTGTAGGGAGCTAACCCATTTGGGATTCAACTGGGAGTCTCTGGACCAGGGCTATTGGTGAGCTAAGATCGGCAGGAAATTCCTGGGGACGTCAAAAGCGGGTGCGCTTTGAAGAGCTCACGATGGTTCTCTCTCGTTCATTCATTTGACTGCATTCGTGGGGATGGATGTCCACGAGCAGGACCCACTTCTGTGTGGCCACGGCTGCAAGCTTCAGCCAGGCAGCCCTGCCAGGCCGCCCTGTGGAGGGGCTGAGCGCAGGGGAGAAAAGGAGGGAAGACAGGAGTGGGGGATTGGGGGGTGCGTCTCCAGGGGTCAGGAGCTGCAGCCCTAGGAAGGGAAGTGTTTGACTATAAGGTGGGCTGGAGGTGAGTCAGTGCAGCAGGACACAGCTGGGCTGGGTCAGGGTCAGGGAGTGTCGGGATCGGGGACCGTATCGGGCTGCTGGGGCTCCTCAGGTGACAGGGAAGGCAGGCGGGGACTGGGCGCTGCGAGCAGAGGACACACGTGAAGTCACTTCTGCTTTAGCCAGAGGGCCTGGCTGTGGGGCGTGAGATGCCAGAATCCAGTTTCGTCTCTTGAGAGACAGCAGCTGGGTTTATGATCTGCCATGGTCCGGGGTTGGAGGGGGCACTGGGCAGAAAGCAGCAGAGCAGGGGGCTGGTGGGGGCAATGTCTGCGTAGCCCCCCGCCCAGCACAGCAAGGCGACCTGGGCTATTCCCTGGGTTTGTCATGGCTGATGACTGGCGGGGACTGAGAGGGAGCAGACCCTTCCCCCCAGCCTCATGGGTCGTGGGACTCTTGACTGATGTGACAGAGGAGTCGGTGACTGAAGTTGAGTTTATACTCCAAAACTACGTTCCACAGTGTCAATGAAGATCTCGCAAGGTTAACTACTGTCTTACTTATGTCTAAAGCAAGATCCGTTTTACAGACCTGCATCAATCAGGCTTGACTTTAGTGCTGGCCATGCTCCTCACAGGAGCAAGCTGTGTCTCCTAGCCCAGGGGCAGGCGTACCCCCTGTCAGCGCTTCTCAGCACGGATGGCCGTGAATCCCAGGGTCTCCTAATGACTCCCACAGCCAACACTGATCTTAAACACTTAGAGTCTGATTCTTACGAACTTTTGACCTTTCCTTGGTCCAACAGTTTATAAATGATGTTTTTTTTTCTTTTTTCTTGGTCAAACTCTTTTTTCATCAAATCATTGGGAGATGCACAATTGCAAAGTTGTCCATGACTGGGTTTCAGTCATACAATGTTCCAGCACCCGTCCCTTCACCAGTGCACATTTCCCACCACCAATGAACCCAGTGTCCCTCCTACCTCCCCCCGCCCCCTCTAGCCTGTTTCTATGATAGGACCTTGGCACTTCTCTTCTCTCTCTCCCTCTCTCTCCTCCCCCACTCCTCCCATTTTGGGCATTATCGTTTGTAATACAGGTGCTGAGAGATTATCATGTTTGCACCTTTACCTTCTTTCTGGAAACAACCCGAGTGCCTGAGAACAGATGACTGGTTAAAGAAACTATGGCACTTGAACACAATGGAATACTCTGCAGCTGTTGGGAAAAATGAAGTCATGAAATTCCTTTACAAATGGATGGACACAGGTGGTGTTTCCTTCAACTATATAATATGATGGAAGATTGTAACAAATCACTGAAACCAGTCCATAACACTTGTTCCAAGTGCAAGCCGTTAGACGGTCCCTCCTCACCCCTTCTTGTAGTCCTCAGCTGTCGGGGAGGCCACTGGAGGAGGCTGTATTGGTGAGAGCTTCAGGCTGGGTGTGGGCAAGACTGTGGTCATTCTGAAGGCGAACCTCGTAGGCCGTGGCTAAGACTCTCGCCTGCCTTTGTCAGTAGTTGCTCAGCGAACACACCCTTTAGTATTGGGAAACAGCACGATCGCGTGTCCCTGAGACATTTTGATTACAAAACAGGTGGCCAGCTCGTGGGGGGAAGAGGATGAAGTGGCAAATCCCTGATGTGGTCTGATGGGAAGAGGGACCCTGAGGTCAGTGTTGGCACATTTCCGTATCTCAGCACTGTCTCTGTGATGGAGGGTGGATAGCGGGCTTAAACCCAGAGAAGGCTGACAAGGAGGGCAAAGGCCAGCAGAGGGGAGGGGAGGAGAGTGATGATGTGATGTCAGAACCAAGTAAGGCAGGAACTGAGCACAAGGGAAGGTGGGAGGGTCGGAGGTGAGGCCACTGTTGGAGAAGGTTTGTCTCTGCACCAGGAAGTCTCTGGAAAGAGGAAATGGGGCGTGGAGAAACTGCCCCCTGGACAGGTGACAGAGGCATGACCCACGGGTCTGAAGCCAACACCCTGAGTGAGCAGGAGGCTGGATGGACAGGAGAGAGGGCGAGAATCCCAAGGGAGCTGTCCCTGGGGGTAGGGTCTGAAGTTCAAAGCAGGTCACAACGCTATGCAAATCCCACTTCCTAAGACACAAAACACACTGTGTTGTTTTTCTGTCCCACACAAATGAGCCCGTCAGTGTAGGTCCGTCCCTTCCTTCTGACTAATTTCACTCAGCACGGTACTCTCCGTGTCCATCCGTGTATGATCTGTGTATCAGTGTGGGTGAGGAAAGTGTGTGGAGAAGGTGACAGCAGGGAACAAAATCCTGGAGACAGTCTAAGGTGAGCTGAAGGAGAAGCACGTTTTGGGGAACTCCTGTGAGAACACAGAGTCCAACACTGCCTCTCTCTTGGCCTGCAAACACCTTCTGACTGAGACACACAGTGAGACTTTTGTGCCCAAGCATCATATTCCCGAGACTCTGACAGTTTTGTTATCCCAGAAATGAGCTAAATATAAAAAACTGGGGCTCCTCTGTAGTAGTTATTTCCAGTCGGCTTGGAAAGGACGCTGATGAGAAGAAACCTAATTTAATCACCACCCATCTCTGTTTCACCTGCCAGGTGACGTCCAGCCTAAGGCAAGCTAAAGGAATTAAGCCAAGGGGGCTGGAGTGACAGCACATCGGGGAGGGCATTTGCCTTGCACGCAGCCGACCCGGGTTCGATTCCCAGCATCCCATATGGTCCCCTGAGCACCGCCAGGGGTGATTCCTGAGCGCAGAGCCAGGAGTAACCCCTGTGCATCGCCAGGTGTGACCCAAAAAGCAAAAAAAAAAAAAAAAATTAAGTCAAGCCCCAAAACTCTGGAGTACTCATTCCAACCACTTTGCCGACCTAACTCCCTTCAGAGTCACTTTAGAACATGGTTATCGGGCTGGAGCAATAGCACAGCGGGGAGGGTGTTGGCTTTGCACGCGGCCGACCCAGGTTCAATTTCCAGCATCCAATGGGGTCCCCCGAGCATCGCCAGGAGTAATTCCTGAGTGCAGAGCCAGGAGTAACCCCTGTGCATTGCTGGGTGTGACCCAAAAAGAAAATAAATTTTTTTAAATGAATATGGTTATCAAAGGCAATGACTTGCATTTCCTTCTCCCATCTTGTGCTAAGTCAGTTGTGATGATTGACGATATCACCAGGATATTTTATGTTAAAGATATATTTTAAAGTTTGTCTTTAGTAACACATAGGACAGCATGAAACTGTCCTAATGATGGGGGCTGGAGCGATAGCACAGTGGGTAGGGCATTTGCCTTGCGCACGGCTGACCAGGGTTTGATTCCCAGCATTCCATAGGGTCCCCTGAGCACTGCTAGGAGTAATTCCTGAGCACAGAGCCAGGAGTAAGTCCTGTGCATTGCCAGGTGTGACCCAAAAAGAAAAAAAACTGTTCTAAAGAGATCATGTATATCTATTTATTCAAAAGCGTAGTTTGAATATATATTTTGAATACATAAAAAATATGTTTATTCAAAAATCTGGACAGTTCAGACTGGCATCTGATCAGGTAGGAATTTAGGGTCCCATAACAGCGAATCCTGTTGAGATGGGAATGGCCACATTGTCTTCTATTGCGTTTGCCATTTGTTTGTTTTTAACACTTAGGTGCTGGAATTTGTTTCATGACTTTTCTTGTAGGAATCCAAATGTATCGCAGGAGAGAAGCTAAATATTTACATGTTTATGCTGAACAGTTGGGAAGGCACTGAAAATATCTTGATAAAAAGTTTGTCAAGTTGATAGCTATTTTTAAGGGATTCAGGCTAGACTATTTTTGTGTCCAAAGAGAATTTCTTTGCAGGTGATGATCATTTATTTGCATATAAGCAACCCTTGCTTTATATATCTGACATGTTGTGTAACTGTGCATGACTGACTTTTCTTTTTTTGAGTTACAGACATTGATTTCAGATGACAGTTTTCAGAAGTATTTTGCCCACCAAATCTGCATTGTAAAAATTCCAAAGGGGTGTGTGTGGGGGCGGCGGGGGGGTGGGTGGGTTGGAAACCAATAGACTACATTATTTTTCCTAGAGTCAGAGGATAGAATTCTTTTAACAAGAAGAGCAAGAAGGGATCTTAAAGGACAACCATGTACGTTTTCAGAGAACTGAGGCCTATGAGTGCCCAGTGAATTAATCAAAACCTGGGGTTATTGATGGAGGGCATGAAAATGTTTATTAATAGAAAAGTTTGATGCTGAGTCTATAGATTTCTCTGGCTTCAAGTTCCATGCATCGCGCACCATAGCCATGAGCTGCCAATTGAATCGGGGTAAATGAAGTTGCAGAAAATGGAGGATTGTCAAATGGAAAGAAGAATTTTATCTTCCCTTTCACTTCCATCTTGAGATCCTGGAAATTTTGAAACTTGTACATTCTGTAAATCACATGCTAACAGCATTGAACTATTTTGCGTTTTGGGGTCGCACCCAGCGATGCTCAGGGGTTACTCCTGGCTTTGCACTCAGGAATTGCTCCTAGCAGTGCTTGGGGGGGACCATATGGGATGCCGGGGATCGAACCCGGGTCAGCCGTGTGCAAGGCAAACGCCCTCCCCGCTGTGCTATTGCTCTGGCCCCCATACTAAGTATTTCTAGAAATGCTCATTATTCATTTTTGAGGCCGCACCGGTTTACAGCTACACATAGGTTTTACCTGTACAGCATTATGGCTTTACCTCTGTACATGCTACATGGTGATCTCGACCTAAAATCTAATTTTGCCTACCACCAAGAATTGATTCCTTTTGTCTGATTTGCCCCTCCATGCCTACTTTCTTCTAGGATTATTACCTGTTATCAGAGTCCTGTTTTCAGGATCCAAGAATCTCTTGTGAGTCGTCATTGTTCATTTGCTTTGTTTTCCTTGTTCACAGGAGTGAAAACACACAGTCTTTGTTTTTCCACCTGGCTTCTTTCACTGCGCGTTAAACCCTCAAGTTCCATCTGTGTGTTGCGGGTGGCAGGACTTCACCTTTTCTCAGAGCTGAGTGGTAGCGCATTGTACGACGACGTTTTCTTTATCTGCTCGTCTGTAGGGGGGCACGTAGGTTGTGTCCAGCTCAGGGCTGCTGTCAACGATGTTGACCTGGGCACAGGTGTGCATCATGTCCTTGAACGACTGCTTTGTATTTTGTGTGCAAACACCCGGAAATGAAATAACCAGGTGACCATCTAGCTCTCATGTTGGCTGGACAGATTTGCCATCCACGCCGTGTGCAAGGATCCCCTTCATTCTGTTTGCACCCTAACACTTGTTTCTCTTTGTTGCTGATGAGAACCGTTCTAACAGGTGTGAGGTGTAATTTCGTTGCTGTTGATACTTGCATCTCTGCGAGAGCAAGAGAGGATGGACTTTACTCCATGTGCCTTTTATTTTTATTATTTTTTTTATTTTTGAGGGGATCACTCCTGGCTCTGCACTCAGGAATCACCCCTGGCACTGCTCAGGGGACAATATGGGATGCTGGGAATCGAACCTGGGTCGGCCGCGTGCAAGGCAAACGCCCCCCCCCCCACTGTACTGTCGATCCAGCCCCAAGAAATGCTTTTTGGATGAATGAGTGAATGAATGAATGAATATGTCTGTATATTGAATTTGAACCCCAAGACTGGGGACCTCCCGAGCAGTGCTTAGGACCCTCAAGACCCACTCCTGGTGTAATTTGGCACTGTGGACTGGGTGCTGCTAAGGGGTCTCCGGTGACAGGGACCCTAGTACCACACTTAAAGGAGCTCGAGGACTGCGTGGTGCCAGGGAAGAATTCTGCTCTCTCCCCACAAATTCAAAACCCATCAGAGATCAAGGTTGCTTAAAGAAAACAGAACACCCAGGGCTGAAGCCATAGCACAGTGGGGAGGGTATTTGCCTTGTATGCGTCCAATCCGGGTTCGATCCCCAGCACCCCATAGGGTCCCCCAAGCACCACCAGGAGTGATTCCTGAGTGCAGAGTCCAGGGTAATCTCTGAGCATCGCTGGGTGTGACCCAAAAAGCAAAAAAAAGAAAAGAAGGAAGGAAGGAAGGGAGGGAGGGAGGGAGGGAGGGAGGGAGGGAGGGAGGGAGGGAGGGAGGGAGGGAGGGAGGGAGGAAGAGAGAGAGAAAGAAAGAAAGAAAGAAAGAAAGAAAGAAAGAAAGAAAGAAAGAAAGAAAGGAAGGAAGGAAGGAAGGAAGGAAGGAAGGAAGGAAGGAAGGAAGGAAGGAAGGAAGGAAGGAAAGAAGGAAGGAAAAAAGAGAAAGAAAGAAGGGGAGAGGAGGGAGAGAGAGAAGGAGGGAGAGAGAAATAAAAAGGAAGAAAGGAAGAAAGGAAGAAAGAAAGAAAGAAAGAAAGAAAGAAAAAAAAGAAAGAAAGAAAGAAAGAAAGAAAGGAAGGAAGGAAGGAAGGAAATAAAGAAGGAAGGAAGGAAAAAAGAGAAAGAAAGAGGGGGAGAGGAGGGAGAGAGAGAAGGAGGGAGAGAGAAATAAAAAGGAAGAAAGGAAGAAAGGAAGAAAGAAAGAAAGGAAGGAAGGAAGGAAGGAAGGAAGGAAGGAAGGAAGGAAGGAAGGAAGGAAGGAAGGAAGGAAGGGAGAAAGAGAGAAAGAAAATAGAACATCCTAATTTCTTTTTTTTTTTAGTTTTTGGGTCACACTTGGCAATGCACAGGGGTTACTCCTGGCTCTTCACTCAGGAATTACCCCTGGCGGTGCTCAGGGGACCATATGGGATGCTGGGATTTGAACCCGGTCAGCCTCGTGCAAGGCAAACGCCCTACCCGCTGTGCTATGGCTCCAGCCCTAGAACATCCTAATTTCCTCCAGACAGGGAAGCAGATGCCTCGGGAAGGTTCGCGGCAGGAGGAGCTCCTGAGCACTCTCTTTCCCTAAGAACCAGGGAGCCCACACTTCCTCCGGGTGGCGAGGGCGTGGAGACGGGACCCCGCTTCCTCACGCAGCGACGGCCACCGCAGAGACCCTTGCATGGTGCTGTGCTCTTCTGCGACCAGAACTCTCGGGAGGGAGGCTGCGCCAGGCTGTCTCTGAGTAAGCGACTCTGGGGCGAGCCTGCCAGACACAGGCGGCCCAGCTGAGAGAGGAGGCGCCGTGTGGGGGGCGGGCGGAGTTGGACGGGGCGCAGCATCTTGACATATGGATTTCAGCGACTCTCCCGAGATCACCCAGCCGGAGAGAAGCGGCAGATGGGACTAGCCCTGACTGTCATGCTCGACCTATTATTCCAAGTCGCCCACCGTTTTTTAAAACGAAAATATGATTTAAAAGCCTTGACTGGAGTGAGTAGTTGGGTCGGATAAATACGTCTTGGCCTTGCTCGCTTTCTGTGGTGGAGGGTCTGAGCCCCGGGTCCCGTGAGTGCTCTGCCGTGAGCCGGTTGCTCACCCCCAACTCCGCACTAATGGACCAAGGTTGGTGGCTGCCTGTTAGAGTCATTTAAAAGAGACAAAGCGGGGCTGGAGCGATAGCACAGCGGGTAGGGTGTTTGCCTTGCATGCGGCCAACCCGGGTTCGATTCCCAGCATCCCATATGGTCCTCTGAGCACTGCCAGGGGTAATTCCTGAGTGCAGAGCCGGGAGTAACCCCTGTGCATTGCCGGGTGTGACCCAAAAAGCAAAAAAAAAAAAAAAAAAGAGAGAGACAAAGCCTGGGGCGAGAGATCGTACAGTGGGGAGAACATTTGCCTTGCACACAGTGGCCCTGTTTGACCCACAGAGGGTCCCAGAGTCCAGAAGTGATCCCTGAGTGCAGGGCCAGAGTAAGCCCTGAGCACAGCTGTCTGTGATTAGAAAACCAACCAACCAACCAACCAACCAACCAACCAACCAAGCACACAAACAAAGCACTGTAGCACTGCACTGTCGTCCCGTTGCTCATGGATTTGCTTAGCGGGCACCAGTAACATCTCTGTTGTGAGACTTGTTGTTACTGTTTTTGGCGTATTGAATAGGCCATGAGTAGCTTGCCAGGCTCTGCCGTGCGGGCGGGATACTCTGGGTAGCTTGCCGTCCCCTCAGAAAATCGCAATGACGGCCAGGCAGGGGGCTCAAGGGCAGAGCATGTGCCTAACATGTGAGAATAGAATCCCCTGAGCCTGATTCCGCCTCTCCTAGGTGTGTGTCCCTGGTGTCCAGCAACATAGGGCGTGGCCACCATAAGATTTCTCGCACAAACAAAAAACCAGAAAAATCAAACAAAGCCCTAGAGAGGCTTAGCTGGTTGAACTGTGGGCCTTTACTATGAGAAACAAAATGAGCAGCCTGTTTCATGGGCAGAAAGGATTCTACATTTGCTTTGATTTTATGTATTTATTTAGTTTGGGGGACACACCTGGCAGTGTTTAGGGAACCGTGTGGTACTGGGGATCAAACCTGGACCTCACTGCATACAGTGAAAAAAATCTATGTTTCCGTAGTATGAGAAATATACTATAATCTTTATATTATATATTAAAATATAGCATATTTTAAATATACTATAATTTTAAATTATTTTATAAAAAATAATTTTTTAAAAATTCTACTTGTGTTGATTTACCTTTAGTTTGCTGTTCATTTTTAAACATTTTTAAGTTTTGTTTTCATAAAGTTGTTTACAATAACAATAATGGATTACATTCAATATTTCAACACCAATCCCACCACCATTATACCTTCCCACCACCATTATTTTGAATTTTCCCAACCACCACCCAAGCCTGCCCCACAGGCAGATGCTAAATAATTTATTTTGTATTGCTTGTTATGAATAGTATGAGATGTCTCGCTGCCATGCGCTGCTAGGATTCTAGAATTTTAAATATTCGGGGTCTGGAGGCATCACTGTAGTGTGTTGCTGTCTTCTGAGATTCATTTGTGAGTCTCTGGATCCTGACCATTAATGTGCTTACATGGTGCCCAGAGTCAGTTCATGAGTGTGACTGCCAGGAATCCGGAAGGGCAGGGAGATGGGGGGAGGCCACCTGTTCCCGACTCTGTGTGAAGTCTGAGGTTTTCAGTCACTGGTCCCCCATACCTGGGTTTTTCAGCAGACTCATTCTCCTGTGTGGGGGGCTCGGGACGAGCCTGTGAAGGTCGACCATGACTGTAGCAGCGATTGGGTTCTGGAGGCTGCTGGAGTTCATTTAGGACAGGCGGAAGGTGCCCAGATGAAATCAGCCTGGCGTGGGGTGGGGAGACATCTCTGTGCCTTGCTGCTTTCTTCTGAGATTCATTTGTGAGCAGTTCACAACTCATTTTAAATGTGGGGGTAGAGTTTTATTTCAGACTTTGTCTAGAGACCGCACTGCACTCATCGCCAAAGTTCTAGTGGCATCCACAGGAACAGATTGACCCCTTTTACGCATTACTCTCGTCTCCTTCCTCTCTGCCAACCAGTGGAGGGGGCTACCGTGAGAGGTGGGCTTTCGGGGGCTGCCTGCTGGGGAGAGCAGGCCCGTGTCTGTTATCGATAGGATAGACAGGTTCTATATTTGGATCTCATTATGGTAATAGTCATGCCTTACTTGTCATTAATGAAACTTTTAAAGAAATTCTGTGCTAATATATTGTGGAGTTTACATGAAAAAGGTAAGGCGTATTCATGTAAATCTAAGATTTTAGAGTTGAAAACTTATTAATATAAATTAGAAGAAGCATTTTATTATATTGTATTAAAGGGTTTCATTTTCCTTATGTATGTAGGTTAAAATCCTATAGCAACTACAAATTAGTGCTTACTGATTTATATTCTGATCATTCTACTTGTCATTCCTTAAATTTTTGGTGGAAGAAGTAATATAAAGTAAATTAGTTATGTGCCTAAGAGGGCAGGTGGGGGGTGGGAGGGAAAATGGGGAGGGAAAATGGAGGGAAAGTCACACAACTATGGTGCTGGAACACTAAATACATAACACAACTGTAGAATGAACAACTTTGCAAATCACAGTGTTTTTAATAAAAATAAAAATTTTTAAAAAGATATGCTTGTTCTAATGCCGAAGGATGAAAATTTTGGATGGACCAAGGAGAAGGGAGAGAGTGAAATGTTCTAGGAGGGCTCAAGAAACACACCATCATTCTTTTTTTTGGCTCTTTGGGTCACAGCCAGTGATACATAGGGTTTACTGCTGGCTCTGCACTCAGGAATCACTCCTGGTGGTGCTTAGGGGACCGTATGGGATGCCAGAGATTGAACTTTGGTCGGCTGCTTGCAAGGCCAAAGCCCTGCTGCTGTACTGTGGGTCTGTCCCAAAGCATCATCATCCTCACGGTGTCCACCAAGGGCCAGTTCTTTGCCCCCCTTCCCCCCACCTAAGTGATGGTGAGTTGAGGGAGTAAGGCAGAAACCCCTGCCTCTGTGAAACTAACTTCTTTTAGGGACATTGGCAGTGAACACTTTAACATAATAACATGATACACCAGAAACGGGTAAGTGACATGAAGCAAGTTAAAGCAGGCTCAGAAGACAATGACAGAAGTTGCTGAGCCCAGTTTTAGAAGGAATGGTCAGGAAAGACCTTTAGGAGGAGTGGGGAAGAGGACTAAATGAAAGCGTTTCAGAACTAAGTGAAAGCATTCCAGAGTCAACCTCAGTGCTAAGATGGTCGAACAAACACTAGAGAAGTGAGAAGCCGGGGAGGCAGCCTGGTGGAACACTGCTTGCCACTCTCTGGCATCACAGAAGCAACATACCAGCTGTCCAATTTCAGAGTTAAACAGATCCTACACCATGACCAAGTAGGATTTGTCCCTGGGATGCAAAGATGTTTGACACATACACATCGCCTACTGTGCTATGTTATGTCCAGACAAAAATGATCATCTTTATAAAGGCAGAAAAGCATTTGGAAAAATTCAGCAACCTATCCTGTAAAAACCCCCAACCTAGGGATAAAAGGAAACATAATAAAGATGATATAAGAAAAGCCCACAGTTCTCATCCTACTCATGGTGAAAAACATACAAGTATTTCTCTAAGATCAGGAACATGACAAGTATGCCCACTCTCTTGATTTCTATTAAATATAGTCTTCAAAGTTCTAATAAGAGAAATTAGACAAGAAAAAAAAAGAAGGCATCCACATCAGAAAGGAAGAAACAAGATGATTTGTTTGTAGATGACGTAATCTGTTATGTAGAATCTTAAAGATTCTACAAAAAGCTCTTGAAGGTAATAAATTCAGCTAAGTTGTAAATACAGGCTGAAGATATAGAATCATATTGCGTTTCTATATATAATTAAAAAGTCAAAAAGGAAATTAAATGAACAGTTTTGTTTACTTTAGCACCCAACAGAACGGAAGAAGTTCTGAGTGCCTGAAAACCAAATTCCAGATAAAGAAACCATGGTCCATCTACACAGTGGAATAATACACAGCCACCAGGAAAAACGAGGCCATGAAATTCACTTATAAATGGATGGATATGGAGAGTATCATGCTGAGTGAAATGAGTCAGAAAGAGAGGGACAGACATAGAATGATTATTCTCCATGTCCATCCATTTATAAGTGAATTTCATGACTTCATTTTTCCTGGTGTCTGCGTCGTGTTCCACTGTGTAGATGTACCATGGTTACCTACTGTTATATATAATATATAAGTAGTATGAGACTACTACCCAAAGACAGTAGAAACAAGGGCCAGGAGGACTGACCTGAGGTTGGAAGCTTGCCTCAAGGGGCTGGGGAAGAGGGCACTCAGGACAGAGAAGGGACCACTATGACAATAATAGTTGGAAATGGCCACTCTGGACCGGAACAAAGTGCTGAAAGGGGGTAAAGGGACAAATATGATAACCTCTCAGTACCCCTACCCCTCTCTATTTATTTTAACGTAGACAAAAGCCACACTCTTGATGCAATTCTAAGGTTGAGATTGATTAGATAGCAAAGCTCCAATATTAAAAGCAGCAAGCATAAAAAATCAATTTTCATGCGAAAACGGTTACATCTAATGGTGGGGTTGTTAATTCCTTGCCTAAGAATTGATTAAGCTGTTTGTTACTAGTCAAGCCTCCTGTGTTACTGGTTTTGCTTATTGAGTTTAGTTGGCGTCTGTGGTATTTTCTCATCTAGATACGTGAGCTCCGACTGGGATTTCAGTATTGAGGAATTAATGCGAGGTCCAGAGATGTTGGGATCTATGGTCTGGGCCAGTGAGCTGGCGTGTGGTGGATACGGGAAGGGGGCAGGACTCGGGAAGTATGAGGGGGGTGGCTGGGGGCTGGCTGCCCACCCCGACTCCAAGGATGCCCCAGAGTTCTCAGCCCGAGCACAGGGGTACTGACATTGCTCGCAGTTCTGGGGTACTGACGTTATAAACAAACATTTGCAAACCGTCTATCTGATAAGGGTTTGTTCTAAATGCAAATGTATGGAAACACTCTTAAAATGTAGTAACAACATCTTTCTGCAGAAAATATTCCTGAAGCCGTGGAGTCGAACCCGTGGTGTGACTGCAGTGGTGGGTGTGGCTGTGGAGGTTTCAGCGGGACGGGCGCTCAGCCCACCCACCTCCCAGAAGCGCCCTGGGGTTCTCAGCCCTGGGGACCGGTGTTCCCATGCGGCTTGGTTGCTCAGCCGCATCCTCTGGGAGGTTTACTTGGGAGTCGGTAGAGCAGGGACAGTGTGGGAGTCAGTTTGGTGGTGACTGTCGAAAATAGGTCATTTTATAGCGGAATAAAAAGCTTCTGTGCAGCAAAGGAATGACCACAGCGAGACGGTAACCTGGAGAATAAAAGCACACATTCGCAAACCATCTATTTGATAAGGTGTTTTTTTAAGAAAAAAAATGCGAAGGTATGAAAAAACTCTTAAAATGTAATAACAACATTTTTAAATGGTTAAAAAAAAATCCCCGCCCTCCCCCACCATATCTTCATGTGAAGACAACATGATATTAAGCAGTGTATGAAAATACACAGAACGTCACCCCTCAGCGGCTTGCAAATCAAAACCACAGTGAGTCACTGGAACGGTGATGAATGAACCCCACCTGCGAGGAAGGGCATTCTCAGGACAAGGGATGCCAACTGTTGGTGAGAATGTCAAGAAATGGAAACTCTTGTGACTATTAGGGGGGGAGGGAAAACAGTGCAAGTGCTCTGGAAAAAAGTATGCAGGTACCTCAAAAAAAAAGAACAAACAACCCAGCATCCTAGCACCCCATGATTCAGCAATTCCATTTCTGGGTATCTATTCAAAGGAATGAAAGAACAGGTTGCAGAGAGATATTTACACACCCACACTGGTTGTTGTGTCATTCGCAATAGCCACACTCTGAGAGGCAATCTAGATGTTGGCGTGTGGCTGAGATCCACGCTCCAGGCGGGGTATTGGTCTCGCAGAGAAGTTTTGCCACCCGGGATGACCCGGGTGAACCTGGAGGTCATTTTCCCAGGGGGATAAACCGGCCACAGCAGGACGGGGGCCACGTGCTTCACGCCAGGGGGAAATCCAAAATGCTCTCTTGAGGCAGGGGCTGGAGTGGTGGTTTCCAGAACCCAGGAGAAGGAGTGATGAGTGCTTGCCGGCGTGTTCCCAGATGAGTTTCAGACTCTGTCCTACATAGCACTGTGCTCGCCGCCGGCAGCTCCGGAAAACGTGTCAGGATCTCTATGCAATATTCTTAGCGCATTTGGAAGGAGCACTGGCGCTGAGCGACTGAGCTCTGTGCAGCAGAGTGTGGATTTAGCCTTTATCGCTATTTGGGGGTGGTCAGGAGGCCCCGACCCCTTCCTTGGTAAATTTGGTTTGACTGGGCTAGTGCTTCCACGTGAGGGGCTGTGGGTGTGGTGCTGGGGTCATCAGGGTCGCCTCCAGGGGTGCGTGGGGGACCGTGTGGTGCCGGGGACGGAACCAGGGTCGGCTTCAGACAAGGCGTGTGCCGCCCCCTCTGCCCTCTGTCTGGTCCCTAGTGCTCATCTGTGTTTGGGGTTTAGCCCGTGGCCAGTCGTTCCCGGCCACCATCCTGGTCTGCAGTCAGGGCTGACGGGCCCTTGCACCCTGGGGCTTTGTCCTGAAGGAACGTGGGGGGCAGACAGAAGGGGTGCGCTGGGGAGCACGGCCCCTCCCGCTCGGAAGCACCCCACATCAGGGCATCCACTAGGGGAGGCCGCAGAGGGGCCTGTCAGCAATCCCCAGAGACTGGGCGTTCTGGCCACAGCAGGGGACAGAGTAGGGGCAGCTTCCTGCCGGGCCTGCTGGAGCCTCTCTGATTCCCGTCTCCTCTGACACCCCTGAGGAGAAAAACTGACCCCAGGTGACCACCCTCGCTGCCCTCTGCCTTCGCCTCCCTTCCCTCCCCTCCCCTCCCCTCCCCTCCCCTCCTCTCCCCTCCCCTCCCCTCTCCTCCCCTCCCCTCTCCCTCCCTTCCCCTCCCCTCCCCTTCCTTTCCCTCCCCCTCCCCTCCCCTCCCCTTCCCTTCCTTCACCTCCCTTCCCTTCACCTCCCCTCCCCTCCCCTCCCTTCCCCTTTCCTTCCCTTATCCCCTGAAAGGTGCTGGTGGGTGACTCCTACCCTCCGAGCCTCACAGGGGCCACCTGTCTCAACACAAGTGCCCTGTGGCAGCTGGCAACCACCAGTGTGAACCAAGACAGAGGGTCCCCCAGAAAGCCCCCCTCACCTCCCTCAGTAGGTGGTCGCGCGGCACCTTCCTCTATGTGGGAGTCAGAAGGGCGCTTTGACACAGCTTCCCCGGTGGGCACTGCATTTCAGCGACAGCTCGGGGCCTCCACTCCAGCAGGGACAACCAGCAGCCCCGAGGCAGCGGCAGGAAGATGCTCTCAGCCCAGAAGCCATCCCGGGGAGGTGCTGGTCCCAGGAACCGCTCCCCACCCCCTCCCTCCCCCCCAACCCCGCAGCTGGAGGAGGAGGGTAGGGGGGAGCCTCGGCTGACAAGATGTTCCAGGAAGTGTGTGATGGCCTCAAAAAAACCACCAAGTCAACACAGAGGAGGAACCAGTCGGACGGAGAGGAACTGCGAGTGGAGTGGCGGCAGCAGCGGAGGAAGTCAGGGGGAGTTCTCAGAGGCGGTGTCAACCGCGGCTGATGAAAGCTCTCTGCAGGGGAGCCCGGTGCTCAGCGGGGCTGGGGAAGAAGCTGCACCGGGAGCTGCGGGCACCGGGCTCTGGCCACTCTGCTTGCAGAGAGGCGCGGCTGCCCGCCTGTGCTGCCCAGCCCCCTGAAGCCCCCCTCTGCCAGCCAGGAAGCAGCGGCTCGGCGGCACCAGTCAGAGGAAGCCACTCCAGAAGCCTCCAGGCTATAAATACCCCGGAGCCGGCCGACCAGGAGAGCACGGGAAAGTGAGTAGCAGTGCTACCAGGGTACGTGGGGGACCTGTCTGGTGCTGCCTTGACCTTCCAGCGGCTGCTGGTGGCCGAGATCAGGCCCTCGGCCACCCTGGGGCCGGGCCTCGGGTCCAGGAGGTGAAATGACCGGCTGCTAGTTCTTGCAAAATTGAATGAAACTTCCCACTCTCCATGAAAGTCCAGGGGTCACTGCACCGCTGCGTGCGTGCACACACTGCTTGCATTTACAGGCTGCTTGCTTCTTGGGTCCTGATTTTTAGGAGCTAGTCGGGACCCAACATGTGGCAGGAAAGACCCAACATCTCTCTCTCTCTCTCTCTCTCTGAAGTAGTTATTTTCGGGCCAGGCAGAATACTTTTGAATTCATGTGTACTGCTGGATAGTTGTACAATTATTTTTAAATTGCAATGTGTTGTCTATTTGGCTTTAAAAATGGGAGTATTTGTCATTTTCCTGTTGTACCTTAGCACTGGCTAAGGATTTCAGTGAGAAGATGATTGTCAGATTACAGATGGCAGATTATTTATAAACCGAACTTGGACTAGAAATACAGTTTGGCCAAATAAAAGGTAAAGCTCGTCTATTTGACCATTTCTTAGCCCACTGTGTTTGTTCACCAGCTTCTTGTTCGCAGCAATGCAAAGGGCCCTTTTATAGAAAGTTATTGGTTTGACTAAAAGCTTACAGTGAGCGCAAGATGAAAATGTTCAGCCTTGTGTTTGTGTTGGGTTTATCGAACCCTTCCTACCATCTGAGAGAGCTGCCTCAGAACAGAACAGGAATTGGCTAGTTCAAAAATTTGTAATGACTGTTCTACGTTTCATTATTTTCCTAAATCTGGTGGAACTTGTTGGTTTTGCGTAATTCTGAGGATCAGATTATCTTTACTGGACAAGTGGCGTGCTTTCGTTACATAAACCAGCGTTAATTCTCAGCGCAGTGCAGGAGTTAGAGGAGGGGCTTTTGTGGTTATGAATGTCCATAATCAAACATAAGCAACAAGGCACTTCAAACTTAAATCTTTGTTTGTCTGGGGGCCACACCCAGTGATGCTCAAGGGTTACTCCTGGCTCTGCACTCAGGAATCACTCCCAGCAGTGCTCAGGGGACCAGGTGGGACACTGGGGGATCGAACCCAGGTCAGCCATGTGCAAGCCAGATGCCCTCCCCGCTGGACTCTCACTCCAGCTCTGGCATTTAAATTTGGTTTAAAGTGTGTTTGCCCTGGGGCTGGAACGATAGCACAGCGGGGAGGGCATTTGCCTTTCACGCGGCCGACCCGGGTTCGATTCCCAGCATCCCATAGGGTCCCCTGAGCACTGCCAGGGGTAATTCCTGAGTGCAGAGCCGGGTGTAACCCCTGTGCATCGTCAGGTGTGACCCAAAAGCAAAAAAATAAATAAATAAAAGTGTGTTTGCCCTAGATACTGCATGGAGGACTCTTTTTTTTTTTTTTTTGCTCCAGTTGTATTTATTTTCTGATTAAATAGCCTTCATGTGACGTGATTTTAGAAAATGAAGATTTATTATTTCCCATCCCGAGGTTTCCTTGTAGCATTTCCTTTGAAGAATCGGCTTTTGTGACTTACCCCCAGAGGTTATATTCTGGATACTAGGAACTTTTCGTTCTCTCTCTTCTTTATCCTAAGGTTGCCGGTGGCCCAAATTATTAGGGGGGAAAGCCATGAAATATCACAGTGGGGGGGGGGGTGTCTCCTTTTTGATTTGAGTTGCCTGCAGCGTGTCCAGCTTTATGAATTCACTTCCCTTGTGTCTTTTACGGCCCAGAGAAGCCACACACATCCCGGTCTCGTCCCAGGCCATTTGCTTTTCTAGATCTCCCAAACGGGGCCCCTCCAAAAGCAAGCTTTGGGAGGCAGCAGGAAATTTAGGTAGCACTTGTTTCCAAAATCTTCCAGAGAGAAGATCTTCCACAGAGGTTCTGCACAAAGTCGCGGAGGCAGGAGGGTGATCGCACAAGCCAGGCCCACACATGCTAGCGTCTCGGCCCCCCACACACTGCTCGAATTCTGAGCCAGGAAATTAAAATCCTGAAAAAAAAAATTAAAATCCTGAAGTTCTTTTGGTCCCCCTGAGTCTTCCCGGGAAACTTAATAAATTCACTAAGTGCCTAACAAATGCTTCTGCTGCATCTCAGATTCGTTAGCGAGTGGGGGTGTATTGACAGGCCTCCCCGATGGGAACAGGCGGCTCTGCGTGACGGTTGATGAGAGGGAAGGATATCGATCAGGCTTCCCGGTGGGGGCTAGACTGAGGTCGGACACTGCTTGTCCGAGTGTTACCAATAGCAGAGTTGAGCCCCTTGAATCATTACGTGTAAACATTTTCATTCTTTGGCTTTTTGCGGGGTGGGGGTGGGGCTGAGCCATACCTACTGGTATTCAGAACTTACTCCTGGTTCTGCACTCAGGAGTCACTCCTCATGGGCCCAGGGGACCATATGGGATGCCAGGGATCGAACCTGGGGCAGCCGTGTGCAAGGCAAGTGGCCTCCCCGCTGTAGTATTCTTTGACTTCTTATTTTCATACTTATCTATGCATCTTGCAAACAAAGGCAATGCTGGATGTTTAAAAGTATGTTGACTTTAAAAAGGAACAAAAAGAGGGGCTGGAGCGATAGCACAGCAGGTAGGGCATTTGCCTTGCACATGGCCGACCCAGGTTCAATTCCCAGCATCCCATATGGTCCCCTGAGCACTGCCAGGAGTAATTCCTGAGTGCAGAGCCAGGAGTAACCCCTGTGCATCGCTGGGTGTGACCCAAAAAGCAAAATAAATAAATAAATAAATAAATAAGGAACAAAAAGAGCTAGAGAATGGGGCCGGAGCAATAGTACAGCAGGTAGGGCGTTTGCCTTGCATGCGGTTGACCTGGGTTCGATCCCCAGCATCCCATATGGTCCTTTTGGTCCCTGGCATTCCATATGGTACCCAAGCACTGCCAGGAGTGATTCCTGAGTGCAGAGCCAGGAGTAACCGCTGAGCATCACTGGGTGAGACTCAAAAAGCAAAAAAAAAAAAAAAAAAGAGCTGGAGATAGTTCAGGGATAAAGGATAAAGCACTTGCATCGCTCAGGACTGACTTGGATTCTATTCCAGGCACCACAGAGTCCCTTGAGCTTCGCCAAGGTGGAGTAAGCCCTGCACACCCGTGGGTATGGCCCCAAAACCAAACAAATGAAAATAAATTTGGAAAATACTAAATAAATAAAAAGTAAGAGCTTCATTCTCTTACTGTCACATCTGCAAAACAGCGTCTGTGCTTTCAGTCTCCTGCTTGGATTTCATCGTCCCTCTCCCCTTCCCGAATCCACCCTACTCAGCTCCCGCATACCGGCCAGGCTGTGTCTGGGGCCATGCTGCGCGCTGCTACTCTGTAAGCATCCGTCACCTTGCTGGAAACATGGGTTTGAGATCAGAAAATCTCAAAATGGAAAGCTGGGTCTCTCTATGGTAAAAGTCCCAGGTTCCAGCCCCAGCTTTCAGCCCTACGACCTACGGAGGGTGACTCAGCTTCTCGGTGACCTTATTTCCGAGGTGCTTCATGGAGTAGAAGCACATTCCTTTTTTTTTTTTTTTTTTTTTTTTTTTTTGCTTTTTTGGGTCACACCCAGCAATGCTCAGGGGTTACTCCTGGCTTTGCACTCAGGAATCACCCCTGGCGGTGCTTGGGGGACCATATGGGATGCCGGGGATCGAACCCGGGTCGGCCGCGTGCAAGGCAAACGCCCTACCCGCTGTGCTATCGCTCCGGCCCCTCCTTTTTTTTTTTAATTTTTAAAATTTTGTTGAATCACCATGAGATAGTTACAAGCTTTCATGTTTGGGTTACGATCCCACAATGATCAAACACCCACCCCTCCACCAGTGCACATTCCCCACCACCAGTATCCCGGGTAGACCCCCCCTTTCCCACCCTCCCCCTGCCTCTAAGGCAGACAGTATTCCCCATACTCTCTACTTTTGGGCATTATGGCTTGCAACACAGACACTGAGAGGTCATCATGTTTGGTCCATTATCTACTTTCGGTATGCATCTCCCATCCCAACTGGTTTCACTAGCCATCATTTTCTTAGTGATCCCTTATCTATTCCATCTGCCTTCTCCCCTCCGCTCATGAAGCAGTCTTCCAGCTATGGGGCAATCCCCCTGGCCCTTGTATCTACTGTCCTTGGGTGTCAGCCTCATGTGATGCTACTCTACACTCTACAAATGAATGCAGTCCCTCTATGTCTGTCCCTCTCTTTCTGACTCATTTCACTTAGCATGATACTCTCCATGTTTATCCATTTACAAGCAAATTTCATGACTTCATCTCTCCTAACAACTGCATAGTATTCCATTGTATAGATGTACCAAAGTTTCTTTAACCAGTCATCTGTTCTAGGGCACTCGGGTTGTTTCCATATTTTGGCTATTGTGAACAGTGCTGCAATGAATATATAGGTACAGATGTCATTTCTACTGTGCTCTTTTGCATCCTCGGGATATATTCTCAGAAGTGGTATAGCGGGGTCATACGAAGCTCAATTTCTAGTTTTTGAAGGACTGTCCATATTGTTCTCCAGAAAGGCTGAACCAGTCAGCATTCTCACCAACAGTGAAGGAGTGTCCCTTTTTCCCCACATCCACGCCAGCACTGGTTGCTTTTGTTCTTTTGAATGTGTGCCAGTCTCTGTGGTGTGAGATGATATCTCATTGTTGTTTTGATTTGCATCTCTCTGATGACTAGTGATGTGGAGCATTTTTTCATGTGCCTTTGGGCCATTTGTATTTCTTTTTTGAGGAAATTTCTGTTCATTTCTTCTCCCCATTTTTTGATGGGGTTGGAGTTTTTTTTTCTTATACAATTCTACAAGTATCTTGTATATCCTGGATATTAATCCCTTATCAGATGGGTATTGGGTAAATATTCTTTCCCATTCTGTGGGATCTTTCTGTACTTTGGTCACTGTTTCTTTTGAAGTGCAGAAGCTTCTTAGTTTGATGTAGTCCCATTTGTTTATGTTTGCTTCCACTTGCATGGTCAGTGCTGTTTCGTCCTTAAAGATGCTTTTAGCTTCAATGTCATGAAGGGTTCTGTCTGCATTTTCCTCTATGTACCTTATAGATTCATGTCTGATATCGAGGTCTTTAATCCACTTTGATCTGACTTTTGTGCCTGGCATTAGACAGAGGTCAGAGTTCATTTTTTTGCAGGTAGCTATCCAGTTTTCCCAGCACCACTTGTTGAAGAGGCTTTCCTTGTTCCACTTTGCATTGTGGAAGCACATTCCTCAGTGGGAATTGTGCGAGTGAATGGGAACTTGATCCAGGGAGGGCTTAAGCCACAGAGGATATAGGACCTAAGGTGCTTCTAGGGGACCCTGACTCAATGCCCAGCACCACAGATGGTCCTCTGGACACTGTTAGGGGCCACTTCTGAGCACAAATCCAGGAATAGCCTTTGAGCACTGCAGGGTATGGCCAAGTCAACACACACATACACACACATCAGCAGTTCTTGGGAATAAAAGGCTATGTAGTTTAACCACTGATGTGATTTACCAATATGATTATGAACCACCCCATCACAATTGGAAATTCTAATAAAATTAATGTGTAGGGCTCAGTGTCTTACCCAGGGTCAATGAGCAAATAAGTAAGCAGCCCAGAAAGAACTCAGGAGTTGTCTCCTGCTTGTGTTTCTGATCGAGTCCACACAACATGTATACTCACAGTGAATGTTTGGGAAGGCTCAGAATCTACATGATAAGGAAAGCTGCTGAGCCATCTGGTCAACCTTCTCATTTTTGCAGACTGAAAGATTCAGGACCAGCAGAAAGGAAAATAATGATGTGAAAAATTTCATAGAACTTTGGGGAGCATGTGGTGACTCTAGTGTACTGATGTAACATCTAATATACTGAACTAACATACGATGTAATTAACAGGTAATGTACCGGTTCTATTAACTAACTTGCAGTTAACAGCTAGTGTACTGGTTACATGAACTAAGATGTAATGTGACTAACATCCAGTGTGCTGGTTCTGTGAACAAACTAACATCTACTTTACATGAACTGATCGAATTCAAACTGTCTTTCACTTTTCATCCCTTTTGACCAGAGCTAACAGGAAATCATTATTGAATCATATTTAGCAGGCGGCCACTTATCTTTAAGAACCTTCAATGTCCCGAGAAGTTTCTGTGCGTGGTCATTCCTTGAATGTTTGGATACTGTATCGGTACGTGAACTTAGTGGTTTGGGAGGGAGCTCATGAGACCATCTTGCTGGGCGTCCCTTCTAGTCAGGTTCCTACACAGACGGCATGAGGGCTGGAGCTCCACGTGCTGCGGCCAGAGTGGGACAAGAGGGAAGTAACGGAGGAGAGGCTCAAGGGACCGAGTCACTTAAAGCTAGAAGGAGGGGCTGGAGAGATAGCACAGCGGGTAGGGCGTTTGCCTTGCACGCGGCCGACCCGGGTTCAAATCCCAGCATCCCATATGGTCCCCTGAGCACGGCCAGGGGTAATTCCTGAGTGCAGAGCCAGAAGTAACCCCTGAGCATCGGCAGGTGTGACCCAAAAAGAAAAAAAAAAAAAAGCTGGAAGGAGCAGCGACAGGAGGAAGGCCAGGAGAGAACCTTCCAGCTAGTATGGCTCAACCGTCTTGGCATCCATACGTGCAGGGCCTCCTGCTAGCTCTGCTTGACTCTAAACCTGTTTATTATTCATTCTTGTCATTTCAGCCCCTTTCCTAGACTGGCATAACCGGCATCACGAAATGCTCAGTGGCACGCACGCCCAGCCAATCTGACAAAGGCACACGGAAGCGCAGCACTTGTTCAACCCAGAAAGTTCCCTTGTGCCACTTCCCGCCTCTCCCTCCCCGGCAACAGGGAGCCGCCAGTGCTCTGATTTTTATCTAGAGTTGAGTCGTGGGCACTTTCTGTCCGCTTTATCTGGGCGGTAGCAAGCGCTTTGAGACCCAGTGATGTAGGTTTTATGGCGCATATCCTTTTGAGGGTGGGGTTGTGTTTCTTGGACAAGCACTCCACTATTTGATCTTTTTTTCCCATTATTGGAAAATTATTATTACTTGAGTTACTGAGTTTGGGGTTTTATGGAGGAAGTTCTATGCAGGAAGGGATATGAGTCTCTGTGTGGGCATCTGATCAGAGGCACGGGTGGGGGTTGCAACACAGCCGCCGTGTGCAAAGGCAGGCTCCTTAGCCCTGTTAGCCCTCTGGCCGGCCCCCCCTTTTCAGTTTGTGTTTTGAGGACCACACCCGGTGATGCTCACCGAGGCTTCCTCTGACTCTGTGCTAGGAATCACTCCTGGCGGGGCTCGGGGGAGCATATGAGGTTCTGGGGATTGAACCCAGGTGGGCTGCATGCCAGGCTAGTGCCCTGCCCCCCCCACATCCTATCTATCCGGCTCCTCTTACTTGTTATCTTTAGTGCACTGTTTCATACATGGCCACACATACATTATGTCACACCACTCTCCTGGTACCAAGCACGTCTGCTAGCTGGTATTATTGATCTTTGATTTTCTTTCTTTTTTTTTTTTTTGCCTTTTGGGTCACACCCAATGATGCACAGGGGTTACTCCTGCCTCTACATGCAGGAATTACTCCTGGCAGTGCTCAGGGGACCATATGCAATGCTGGGAATCGAACCCAGGTCGGTCGCATGCAAGGCAAATGCCCTACCCGCTGTGCTGTCGATCCAGCCCCTTAAGGTTGATTTTCAGCAGGCAGTTAACTGCAGGGCTTTTGCCCGCAAACCTCCCGGCATTGTTACTTAGAAAGTTGTTTTTCCTCTCTCCGCTTCTTCCCAAGTGCTGTATCCGAGGCACCTGGTCCCACCCTGTTCGCCAGTGGCAGCAGCCAAGGATGTGTGGTCACTGCCTTATTTGTTTCTGTGAGACCTGATGCCTGTCCCAGGGCAGGCCACACCCCGAACACAGAGGGAAATGCAAAAGAGCAGGCAAAACAGCATCATGGACCGGCTGGCTTTGCCTGCGGAAGCGTATGGAGGTGGTTGCTACAGCCTCACCCAGCGCTGCTGGTGGCCAGGCTCAGCACCTGAAGGCTTAGAGGTGGATCTCTCTGAAACCCACGATTATCTAGATGCAGGGGAGCACATGGACAAGTCGGGGTTTACACTAACTTGGTTTCTCCGAAAATGCAAGCTGAACTGGGCAGCTGGGAGCGTCCAGGAGCCGCCCACACCTTCAGAGACGCCGTGCAGCCCCTTTGAGCACTGGGAGGAGAGCCTGTCCCCCTTCCCGTGGCTCGGCTGATATCAGCTCCTTGCTTCTCTGCTGCCCGGGGCCGCTGTATGTGGCTTGTGGTCGTGCACTTCTGGTTGCAGTGGGCTCACACGTGTGCCTAATGGGTTGCACACGTAAGCTGGGTGGTGTCACACCAGCTGTGGTGCGTTAGCTTCTGTGTCCTCTCGCTGTGCCAGGACCCCAAAGAGCAGAGCCACCGAGATCTCTCCTGCAGACTCCTGGGCTTGGGAGCTCGCCCCCAGCCTCCGGGGACTCTGCTCTTTTTTTTTCTTTTATCTTTATCTTTTCTTTTCTTTTTGGTTTGGTTTTGTTTGGGGGCTATGCCCGGTGATGGCCACACAGAGTCACCACTCCTGGTGGGGCTCAGGGGACCGTATGTGGTCCCAGGGATTGAACCCTGGTAGGCAATGTGCAAGGCAGACGCCCTACATGCTAAAATATATCTCCAGCCCAAAGGCCTCTGTTTTTAACCCACTTAACATATGAAAAAAAATTTTTTTTAGTGTATACTTAAATTTATACGTTAAAATTTAAATGTCACTACTAAAAAAACAGACTAAAGTAAATTTTAATTAAATTAAATCAAATTAATTAAGTTAATTTGATCAACTAAAATTAAATTAAAGAAAATTTTAATGCCTTAAGTAGAACTAGTTTTAAAGTATTTTTCCTCCTGTGGGGACTAGTAGGGCTGGAGCGATAGCACAGCAGGTAGGGCGTTTGCCTTGCATGAGGCCGACCTGGGTTTAATTCCTCTGCCCCTCTCGGAGAGCCCAGCAAGCTACTGAGAATATCTTGGCCCGCATGGCAGAGCCTGGCAAGCTACCTGTGGCGTGTTCGATATGCCAAAAACAGTAACAACAAGTATCACAGGGAGATGTTACTGGTGCCCGCTTGAGCAAATCGATGAGCAACGGGATGACAGTGACAGTGAGAGTGATGGGGACTAGTGACACTATATCAAGTTTGGTTGAGAAAGGTCATTTTAAAAAATGCTACGGAATAGAATTTGAAGGAGGTAAGGCACTTGTCTTTCACGTGGCCAGCCTGGATTTCATCCCCAGCACTCGAGAAAGCCTCCTGACCGCCACCAGGAGTGATCCTTGAGCACAGAGCGGGGAGTAAGCCCCAAGTACTGCAGGTGTGGCCCCCAAAATAAACAAACAAAAATAGCGAAATAGGATTGGGTACTTTCTTTGACATTTGCTAGCGTTATTCTCATGACTCAGACTTTCTCCATGCCTTTGAGATATGAAGCTGTTGAGCTTGAAAATAAGCCCCAGATTTTGAAGTGTTTTGGGTACCGGAGTATCTGCTGGTAATTTTCCTGGCTGCTAGTGATTAAAAAAAAAATAGTGGCGGCTATTAATATGCTTCATCTAGCAGAGCTTCCCACTGCCTTCGGCTTTTGTTTTTCACCCTCTGTGGGCTGAGCAGGCAGCGGCGCTGGGAGCCCACGGCCCTCGGGGGGAGCGACAGTGGCCACGTGAGCGAAGGCCTTGGCTTTTGCATCTATTTTGGAGGCTTGGAAGCTGGGACCTGCTTTCTGGTTCTTGGCTCTGAGCCCCAGAGGGAGCCTGGGCTGTCAGACAGGTGCTCCGTGATGCTGGAACTCAGCTTCCAGCTGGGATTGCTTTGGCACTTCTCTCCTTGCAGAGATGAAAACTGGGGAGTCACTGAGGAGTTGACTTCGGTTAAGTTGAGGGATCTGTCTGTCTATCTATCTATCTTTCTATCTATCTATCTATCTATCTATCTATCTATCTATCTATCTATCTATCTATCTATCTATCTATCTATCTATCTATCTATCGCTACCTACCTATCTATCTACCTATCTACCTATCTATCTATCTATCTATCTATCTCTATCTACCTACCTATCTATCTATCTACCTATCTATCTATCTATCTATCTATCTATCTATCTATCTATCTATCTACCCACCCATCTATCTATCTATCTGTCTATCTATCTATCTATCTATCTATCTATCTATCTACCTACCTATCTATCTATCCATCCATCTATCTATTTCCCTATCTCCCCATATGTGTTTGGTGTTCGGGCCTCACCGGAAGTGCCTTTTTACTCAGGGATGGCTCCTGACGGAGCTCGAGGAACCTTAGGAGATGCTGGGACTCGAACCCTTGTTGGCCCTGCAAGGCCAACTGTCCCACCGCCTGGCCTGCTTAGACTCTCCGTGGGAAGCGAGTGAGTTTACAGTGGCTGATGGTGAATAGTGAACAGTGAGATGTTAATAGTGAAATGAGCCCCGTGGCTCCGGTTCCATCCCGGTGCTCCCTCTGGCCCCGGGAGAGAAGCCTGAGAGCAGAGCCCGGAGTCAGCCCCCAGCAGCACTGGGGGGGCTCACACACAGAACCGGAAGAAGGGAAACGCAGAGAGAGAGAGAAGGGGGTGAGCGTGTGTCCTCCCCTTCTCACTTCCCCTCCAGCAGCCCTGGGGGCAGTGGGAGAGCAGGTCAGCTCAGGACAGCTCCACAGACCGCGCTGCAGGCGAAACCCAGGAGCACACAGTGCTGCCGTGGGTGCTGGCCGTGGGGCGGGGCCCGGGCCAGAGCGGGGCGGGAGCTAGCGGGTGATGTCTCTCTCTGTGGCTGGGGGCCAGGACCAGGGGCAGGATCCGCTCGGGAGCAAGCTGAGATGGGAGCCAGGACTCCCACACCCTGTGCTCCAGGCCGAGCCAGCCAACTCGCCAACCTCACACTGTCTCTTATTCTGAACAGGCCTTTATAGGGGCTGGAGCGATAGCACAGGGGGTAGGGCATTTGCCTTGCACGCGGCCGACCCGGGTTCGAATCCCAGCATCCCATAGGGTCCCCTGAGCACCGCCAGGGGTAATTCCTGAGTGGATGAGCCAGGAATGACCCCTGTGCATTGCCGGGTGTGACCCAAAAAAAGCAAAAAAAAAAAAAAGAGGCCTTTATAATGCCTTCGGGGGCACCGAGAAGCTGCCGTGGTGGACATTGCTCGCTGGGGAGCACAGTGGGGGAGGGCTTGTACGGAGCCGGGTCTGGGAGGAGCCCTGGGGATGCCCTGCCATTGGAAAGGGGCGCCTCTCTGGGCCCAGGGCCCTCCTGCGACTGTGGTGTCCTTCCCGTTTCCCCTGGTGACCGTCTTTCTCTCCCGTTTGGATCTGAGCTCGCTCCAATTCAGGAGCTCGGGTCCGACTCCCCCCTGTGTTTTTCTCTTGCAACCCTTCGCGGATCTCTCGTTCCTGTTCACCGCCCAGGAACGGAGGAGAAGCGCTTGGGGCTGGAGGAGGAGGCAGGATGGGGACACTCGCTTGGATCTGTTCCGGGGGCCCGGGAGGCTTGGGTGTTCAAACAGAACAGCCAGCGGAAAACATGGCCGTGGGGGCTGGAGACGGGCGGTGTCTGGGTTGTTGGTGTAAGTGGTACCCGAGAAACCTTGGGACCGAATGACACACACTCACGTCCCACCCAGGGCGCCAGCAGAAGTCTGTTCTTTCTCAGAACTCTGTTGGATAAGGATCTGCTTCTTGGCACGAACTGCAGCTTCATGAGCGTGAGGTTTTCACGGAGCCCCCTTCCCCCTTATTTCTTTGCTGCTCTGAGGCCCGTTATCTCTCGTCATCTCCTTTGGCCTGGGCCTAATGATTAGAACACTGAGATCTTTGGGTTTCCTGTTCCTGTTCAACGCGTTTCATCAGCAGAATAGGGAACGAGGACACTGCGGGGACGGAGGGGGAGAGGTTTGCCCTGAAAATGCTTCCTGAGGCTGGAGAAAGAGCGCAGCAGTGGGGAGGGCATTTGCCTTGTGCACAGGCAACCCGGGTTTGATTCCCCTGGCACCCCACAGGGTCCCCCAAACCCAGCAGGTCGGATCTCTGAGCCCCGCTGTGTGTGGCCCAAAGAACACCACAAAAAGGGTTTCCTTCAAGTGGACCGCAGGGCAGGGCGGGCAGTCTCCTGAGCTGACAGCTCCTCTCTCTGACCCGCTTACCCCACAGGCTCTGAGCACAGCCCAGCTTCCGCTCAGCAGGGCTGACCCCAGGAGCACCCCCCTCGCCCACGCCTTCTGGCCCACACAGGCCTGATTCACAGCCTCGCTAAGAGCTACTGGTCAGCTGAAACGTTCGGACAAAAGAACCGACAGTGAACTGACTGTGCCCAGACAGAAAGTGCAACTTGGGGGCAGAGAGAGCACAGCGGGGAGGGCGTTTGCCTTGCCTGGGGCCGATCACATTGATTCCCGGCATCTCACAGGGACCCCCAAGCACCACCAGGAGTGATTCCTGAGTGCAGAGTCAGAAGTGACCCTCGTGCATCACTGGTGTGACCCAAAAAGAAAAAAAAAGCAAAAAGAATGTACAGCTTGCTGTAGGGCTGTCGTTAGGTGGCTCAAAGATGGGTTCTCTCTCTCTCTCTCTCCCTCCCTCTCCCTCTCTCTCTCTCCCTCTCTCTCCCTCCCTCTCTCTCTCTCCCTTTCTCTCTCTCCCTCCCTCTCCCTCTCCCTCCCTCTCCCTCCCTCTCTCTCTCTCCCTCTCTCTCTCTCTCTCTCCCTCCCTCCCTCTCTCTCTCTCTCTCTCTCTCTCTCTCTCTCTCCCTCCCTTTCTCCCTCTCTCTCTCTTTGCTTTTTGGGTCACACCCAGCGATGCACAGGGATGCTGGGAATCGAACCCGGGTTGGCCATGTGCAAGGCAAACGCCCTCCCGCTGTGCTCCAGCCCAGGATGGATTCTTGTTGAGATAATGGATAGTCAGCCCACAGGCACCAGCTCTCTGTCGGGGTCTCACACATGAACCCTGTCCCGGAGGCCTGGGGGAACACGAAGAGAGAATGCGGAGAGGTAGAAGTGCCGTGTGGGGTGGACAGGAAGCTTCTTTCCTCACGGCCCGGCTGACAGGAGAGCGGCCCCGGGAGCAGATGGGATTCCTCAGTTAAAACACTGAGCTGTAGGGGCTGGAGCAATAGCACAGCGGGGAGGGCGTTTGCCTTGCACGCGGCCAACCCAGGTTTGATTCCCAGCATCCCATAGGGTCCCCCGAGCACCGCCAGGAGTAATTCCTGAGTGCAGAGCCAGGAGTAACCCCTGTGCATCGCCAGGTGTGACCCAAAAAGAAAAAAAAAAAAAAACTGAGCTGTGATTTTCCATCAGGGTGACGGGCCTTTTGCTCAGAGCTTCTGAGGCTCTGCTCCCCGGCGTCTCTGGCAGGGCTCTCTGAGGCGAGCGAGACGGTCTTTGCTGTGGAGAGGCGGGGTCCCTGCGAGGTGTGGAGCAGTGCGCCCCTCGAGGGGACCGATAGCACAGGCCATAACCCCCAGGGGCGGGTGGTGAGGGTCCCCCGCCAGCCTGACCTCACTCTGTCACCTGTGAAGTGGCACCTTCCAGGCTCCTGCCCCCAGCAGCCGGCCTGGGGCCTGTCCCTGGGAGCGGCCCCTGCGCCCTCTGAGCACCGCTTGGGAGACCCCCAAAATAAACACATAAAAATACAAGCTACGGCGTGGATCCAGAGTCCCGAGTGCCGGCGTGTGACCGAGTTCCTGGGACAGTCGGTGCCGCGCCTGGAACACGCCTCAGAAGCAGGAGCCAGGAGCTGAGGGGGCGGGAGAGCCGCGCGAGGGGGACCGGGGAGGACGGGCAGGTCGTGTCGGGGTGCATAGGGGCCGAGCACGCAGCAGTCACCGGCCAAGGAAGGAGCCTCCCGCCCCCCCAGGTGTCCTCAAAGCGTGCGTCTCCCTCCCCCCTGGGGGCGGCTCCCAGGTGCCTGGAGGGTGACCCTCAAAATCCACGCCCTCACCCCAGCCCAGGGCAGTGCCCCAGCCCAGGACCCCCAGAGCACCCCGGGAGGCAGGAGCACACAGTCATCCCCCTCAGACCACGTGCCTCTTCCTCCATGGGTAAACTGAGGCTCAGCGTTTATTGGGTCATTGACCCCAGACCGCCTGCAGGGACAGGAACTGCAGTCAATGTTGAGTGCAGGCCTGAGGTGGCGTGGCAGGGGCCCCTGTGCACAGAGGGACTCGGACCACAGCACCCGGCGCCACAGATCCTGGCCCGTTCCTCCCAGACCCGGGCACAGGGCCAGGCTCGGGGCACAGAGCTGCGTGCCGGCTGGGAGGGGCGTGTCTCCGGAAGGTTCTGGGCTTCCAGCCCACGATGTTCTGTCCACGCACGAGGCCCCGGGCTGCAGGGGGGCAGCGCTGCTCTCGAGAGGGGCTTCTGTCCCCGTCTCCCACACGGTGCCCCTGGAGGCCACAGCGGAACGGGTTGAGTTTTCCTTTGCTTCTTGGCAGCAGTGGGACCCAGGTCTGAGGCTCGGAAGGAGGGCGCGTGAGCGCTGGGCCGTGCCCCTGCGCCTGCCTGCGGTGGGATGACACACGTCCCCCCGAGCTCCGCACTTAGCTTTTCCACCGCTTGGAGCCAGGCCTCGGGTGTTGGGAGTGGGGGGCGGGTGCGAAAATGTTTGTCGAACTGGTTTGATTTTTGCTAATTTTCCTAAGCGGTACAGTTGCCAAGAGGGAAGAAGTGATGTGCGTAGGGTCGGAGAGGTAGCACAGCGGGCAAGGCAAGGCGCAACGGGGGCTCAGTCCCAGCACCACACAGGGTGCCCCAAGCACCGCCGGGAGTGACCCCTGGGCACAAGCCAGGGGTGGGCCCTGTGGACCTTGCAGCGTGACCCCCAAACAAAAGACAGCAGGAGACTCTGTGTGTGTGTGTATGTGTGTGTGTGCGCGTGTGTGTATGTGCGTGTGTGTGTATATGTGTGTGTGCATGTGCGTGTGTGTGTGCGTGTGTGTGTGTGTGCGCGTGTGTGTATGTGCGTGTGTGTGTACATGTGTGTATGCGTGTGTGTGTGAATGTGCGTGTGTGTGCGCGCGTTTATGTGCGTGTGTGTGTGTGTGTGTGTGTGTGTGTGTAAGCACCTCTCTGTGTCTCACTTACCCACACCATGAACCCAGTCTGAGCCCGGCCTCGGCCTGACTCGCTGCTTCCTCCCTGCTGTAGGACCCGAGAGCTGAGCACAGGACGGGGAGCCCGGCGGGGATCTGACGGCCCATGCGGAGCCGGCCGGCCCAGGCGTCCTGTGACAGACCCGCCCCGGGCGCAGAGACCATGGTGCTGCACAAGTGACCGGGAGACCCAGGTGAGCTCCGAGGGCAGGAGGCCGGGGCCTGCGGGCCCAGAGAGCCTCTTCCTGCCTTCCCCCCCCCTGTTTTTCAATGAACTCATTCCTTGTTCTGGGGCCACCCGCAGTGGCCCTTGGGAGGGGGTGGGGATTCCTGCTGTGCCGGGGGTCGAACCCCCAGCACGGGGGAGGCCTGCGCACGCACTGCACCCTCTGAGCCTCAGCCTCGGCCCCCAGATGGACCCTTGGGACGGTGTCTGTTGTCTCCCCGCAGTGTAAGGGTCCGGCTCTGTCCCCTCCGGCCGAGTTAACTCAGAAGCGTCTCTCCTGTTCCTCCGCCTGTGTCCAGGCTGAGGGGCCCTCGGGAACCTGCCGGGGTCCTCAACCCTCCCCTTCCGGGAGCTCCCGCGCTGCTTCCCTTCAGCTTCCTTGGAAACCCTCGGGCGGGTCATGCTGGCCCCACCCCTCCGTCCAGATGCCCTTCTGGATTCCAGGGAGGAAGCCGGGCTTTGACTTGCAAATTCTTCATTTTCATTTTGCCCCGACCCTGAGACTCTCCGAGCTTCCCTGGAGGGGACGGGGAGCTGGAGCACTCTAGTGTCCCTCTTACTGAGCCTTAACCCCGCAGGGCAGCCTTGGGGCCCGGGGCTGGGCTGTGCAGAGAGGGACAGACCCCCACCGGGAGTAAGCGGCTGTGTTTCCTCCCCAGGTGCCCTGGTCCCCCCC
Organism: Sorex araneus; assembly: GCF_027595985.1. Lineage (NCBI taxonomy): Eukaryota > Metazoa > Chordata > Mammalia > Eulipotyphla > Soricidae > Sorex > Sorex araneus. The sequence goes on from NC_073311.1 coordinate 63,992,535, forward strand.
TCAACAGTCCCCACCCAGGAGCAGATCTTCCAGGTCACGTGAAGATGAACGAGGACCCCAGGACGGAAGTGAGTTGCGGCCCCATTTCAATTCCATGCCTGGGACTCGCGCACCTGGGGCCTCTCTCTCTCTCTCTCTCTCTCTCTCTCTCTCTCTCTCTCTCTCTCTCTCTCTCTCTCTCTCTCTCTCTCTCTCTCTCCCTCTCTCTCTCTCTCCTCTCTCTCCCCTCTCTCTCTTCTCTCTCTCTCTCCCTCTCTCTCTCCCTCCCCCTCTCTCTCTCCCTCCCTCTCTCTCTCTGTCTCTCTGTTTCTCTCTGTCTCTGCCTCTCTTCTTCTCCCTCTCTCTCTGTCTCCCTCTCTGTCTCTCCGTCTCTGTCTCTGTCTGTCTGTCTGTCTCTCTCTCCTGATACGAAAGGTATCTTCAACACCATAAAACTCAAGAACTCAGGTACAAGAGAAATGTTAGACAGGAAAAATGAAAATCAAAATCCAGCCACGGGGACTTGCTACTCTGTAGGTGGAGAGAATGGAGTCTGGAAGCTTCTGGAGGATTCCACGAAGCGTGCACATCTCGGGCTGGAGAGGCCTGCAGGCCTGGGGCTGTCCAGGTGATGCTTGGGCCAGCTGAGCGGTGCTGGCCCTCTGCGAGCAGACTCAGAGGGCGCCCGGCAGTGGTCCGGGGCCCCGATTATCCCTGTGTCCCAGCAGAGTAGAAGGCGGCAGCACTCAAGGGCGGAGAAGGCCTGGAGAAGCCCTGAGGGCTGGGCTGCCTCTGGGCTCTCCATCCGGGCTCCGAGCCCAAGGCCGTCCCCACCAGGCGGGCTGGTGGCTGGGGTGCGGCCGTGCCAATAATCCTCCTTCCAGAAGGGCACCTCGTCACAGACCATCTGAGCACCTGGGTAAAGGCAAAGTGCTCCCAAGTACACTCCCTACACGTCATCCAGAACATTTCCACCACCCCAGCAAGAAAACCCACGCCTCAGGGTGGTCTCTCCCTGTAGCCACCCCGGGCCCGTCACCAACCCTGCCTCTCTCTGTCCCCAGAGAGGCGTTCACTCGGGGCGGCCGAGATGGATGGGACTGTGGGACATGTGACCAGCCGTGACTGGGTTCTCTCACCTCTTGAGCGTTTTCAGGGTCACACTGGAGCCTGGTGTGGCCAGGGCTGTTCCTACTCCAGACTGCCGTCCACTCCACGAAAGGCGACACCACGCTGGTTTGTCCCCTCGCCCGTGGATATGGGCGCTGAGGACGGATGGTGTTTTCACTTGAGAAAAATCACAGAACTCAAACAATTTTTATAGTGGTGTTGTGATTGGCAGTAGCATGAAGGCTTGTTTTATCCACCAGTCCTGCCAGCGGAGTTCAAGATCCCTCCAGCCCTGGCCCCCGTCCCTGCCCCCACCCCCCTTAGCCTCCTCAGTCCCCACTGCTGCTGATCCTGTCCCACGGACGGTTGTTTCCACTGGGGTTGCCCTTTGTTCCTTTACACACTGCCCGTGAACGAACGGCCGTTTACCACAGCAAAGCCAGTCCCACTAAAGCCACTCGGACCTCTGTCCAGCTGGGGGCAGTGGCAGGGAATGAGATGGACACACAAGGGAACAAACAAATCCCAAGGACTTTCCAAGCTTTAGTGTCCCTGGGCAGCCACAAGTGGTCTCGCAGACTGGCCGACTGGCCACTGACTCCATGCATGGTCCCTCCCAGCCTGACTCCCAACACATGAGCCATTAAGTCGACAGAGACATTATTCTACTCCCCCCCTTTATTTAAACACCGTGGCATTTAAATTCTATTTAAACGGTGTCATCCATGATGATTTGTTACAGACATTTAATATCCCAGCCCCAGTCCCTCCACCACTGTCACCTTCCCACCACCACTGTCCCCTTCCCTCCACCACTGTCACCTTCCCTCCACCACTGTCTCCATTTTCCCAACTATCCCTCAAGCCTGCCCCCAGAGCAGGCCCACAGTCATTTATTTTATATTGCTTGGTACCACTACAAGGCAAAATGGAATGACCAAAAAATTATTTCCATAGACAAAAAGTTGTGAAAATTACTGTGTCTCACCGTGGGGCCATTAAGTCTGGGCTGCAGGGTTACTAAGCTGCTGTTGTGTGTTCAGCCTTCTTCTGTGTTACTGCTTTTGTTAGTTGACATTGCTTGGCTTCTGTGTTACATCCCATACAACCTGGTGTGTTACTGCTGGGATGTCAGTGTTGTGGAGTTTGAACATGTCATGGAGCCACAGATGCAGCCACATGCCCCAGAGAATCCAGAATATTTAACTGGGCAGTTATATATCTAACTAGGTATAGTTGCTGGGTCTTCTGGAATTACAGGGAGGTGAGGGGAGGTTGCCCACTCCAACTCCAAGAAGGCCTGGGGTTTTCAGCTGCAAAGACCCATGTATCTTGAGAGTTGATAGAGACATTCACTGTCACTGTCATCCCATTGATCATCAATTTTTCTTGAGTGGGCACCAGTAACATCTCCATTCGTCCTAGCTCTGAGATTTTAGCAGCCTCTCTTGACTCATCCTTCCCAGCGGTGCCACATTGGAGGCTCTTTCAGGGTCAGGGGAATGAGACCCATCATTGTTACTGTGTTTGGCATATCGAATACGCCACAGAGAGCTTGCCAACCTCTGCCATGCGGGCGGGATGCCCTCGATACCTTGCTAGGCTCTCTGAGAGGGAGAAATAGGCTATAAGAGGTAGTTTCTGGATTTTGGTTGTTGATGGGATTACATGGACGCCAGGGGCAGTTTGTGGGTGTGGCTGCCACACTCACAAAATCAGGGGTGTGGGTTGGGGAGGCCCAGTCCCGATCCCAGCAGGCTTGAAGATCTCAGCCCCGGGTCCCGCACACCTGGGTTCCTCTGCCGGTTCCTTCATGCATGAGGCTTGTCCAAATGTGTGGAGAGGGGCCTTGAGCATCGCTGTGGCTGGATTCTGGAGGTCTTCGGCTGCCGGGGCTCTGCTCGGGGTGGGGAGGGAAACTCAACCCATCCCCTCCGAGGGGCCCCGGTGAAGACAACCAGGCATGGGGCAAGAGGCTGCGTCACTCTCTTCCGGGAGCACTGTTTTTTAGTCTCTGGATCTTGGCCATTGATGGGATTACACAGCACCAGGGCCCTTTGTGGGTGTGGCTGCCTAGCTACTGGAAAATGGGGGGTCTGGGTGGAGGAGGCCCAGTCCTGATCCAAGCAGGCTTGGAGATCTCAGCCCCAAGGACAGTTAACAAGCACATCAGAATTCAGTGACGATCTCCCACTCCACTTGCCTGTTTTCCTCTCATCTAAAAGACCTCAACTGTTTCATTCCACCTCATGCGGCTATGCCACAGGGCTTGCTTGCCCATAACCAACCAACTTCCCTATTCCTTCCTGGCCTGTTCGCTTGCCCCTTTATTCTCTAAGACCTAAACTATTTTTCCCAAGGGACTATCCTAACCTTGAGGTTTTTATCAGGGGGACAATTTCCCACAGGTGAAGTCATTCAGTATTTTACTTGCTAGGTCTCTTTTTTCCCCCCCTCTTTTGGGGTCACATCTGGCGATGTTCAGGGTTTACTCCTGGCTCTGTGCTCAGGAATTACTCCTGGTAGCGCTTGGGGGATCATATGGGATGCTGGGAATTGAGAATCGGGTTGGCTGCGTGCAAGGCAAATGCCCTGCCCGCTGGGCTATTGCTCTAGCCCATACTTGCTGGGTCTCTTCACTGAGCACGGCACTCTCCAAGGCTGTCCACGCTGCAGCAAACGGCAATATTTCATCTTCTCACTGCTGTGCCGTATTGAGGTATGTGTGCCCTTATGCACACATACCTCAAGTCCTTTCTCCGTTGGGCACCTGGGCTGATCGTGGCTTCTCCGTGTTGTGAGGAACACGGGTGCGCATATGTCTTTCTGCATTAACGCTTTTGTGCTCTTGGGAGTAGATGCCAGGAGTGGGATCACTGAGTCACGTGGAAGTTCAGTTTGTTCTGAGGCATCTCCAAAGTGTTTTCTAAAGAGAATGAAGCGGATCGCAGAGCCAACCAGCAGGGCGTGAGGGTCCCTTTCTCACCAGCACGTACTGTCGCGAGCCTTTGTCACTTAGACCACACTGATGGGTGTGACCCCCGCTGGGCAGGGCTATGCTGGACGTTTTGAGGAACTGGAAAAGAGATCTCCCATTGTCCAGCTGTGTGGGGCAGAGGTGTGCGTCCTGAACCCCACGCCTTTGCCAGCACCTGTCGAGTTGGATTTCAACCACCGTGGCGGCACGCAGTGGTAACACCTGTGACTTTCCTACCGGCGAGGTGTGGAGTGTGGGCCGTCGGCTGTCTGTCCTGGGGAAGCAGCCACCCACTTTTCTCTGCCTATTTCCACTTCCCTTTTGTTGTTGTTGTTGCTGTGACCACGTCTGGGGGGGGAGGGGTGTGTGTCTAATCCTTGACCGCGACGCTGGGTGGACACTGGGAATCTGGACGACCGGCAGCCTCAAGGGGGAGGGAGTGATCTCCGACAGAGCCTCGTTCCCAGCCCTGGCCCGTGGAAATGGGTCTCCTTGTCCCTTTTCCCTTCCCCGTGTGTACCCACCTGGCCTGTCCTCGGAGTCGACCTTACCGAGTAACTTAGGAGAGGCGAGAGAAAGGAAGCGAGTCTCTCTCGCTGTGGCTCAGCTGCAGGAAAGGAAGTGGAGCCTGGAAGGCCCCCGTGAGGGCTGTCAGGGACCCCCCTGGCACCTGGCAGAAAGCGCGTCCGTGGTGTGTGGGGTCCCTCGCCCTGCCAGGACCCCTCCCCGCATGCCGAGTGGAGGGAACATGTGCGTTAGCAGGGCAAACCGAGGAAACGTCTGCATTGGCGGGTGAGGCCAGAGCTCGGAGAGGGGCCGGGGGCTGCCGGGGCCGCTAGTCTCAGCAGACTCCAGTGCCCGTTCGTTCACCTGACTTCCAAGAATAAACCTTCCTCGGACCCGACAGAAAGCGAAGGGGTGAAGGATCTGCCTGGCGTATTGTCGACCTTGGGTCAGTCCCTGGCACGCCATGGTCACCGGGCACGACTGGGTCACCGCCAGCACCCAGGACCCGGCATGAACCACCCACCAGGTTGGCCTGGTTGCTGGGAGGGGCCAGGGGGGCCCCCTCTGCCCCCACCCCTCCGGGCCTCATCAGAAAAAGAGTCAAACCTCTCTGGGCTCCTCCGGCCCCTCTGACTAAGCCCCGGCAGCTCGCAGGGGCACTGCAGAGGCGCCTGGGAAAGGCGCCAGGGACATGGAGAGACTCGGCAGGAAGGACCCGACCTCTCAGCCCGCCCTTTCCCGCCCCTGTGCCACGGGGCTCCGAGCAGAGCTGGGCATGGCCTGCAGGACCCCCACCCTCGGGTCCTGGCATCGAACTGACCATCGAGTTGGCCAAGACTTGCGGGGGGGATGCCTGGGCCTCCTGAGCTTGGGAAGCCCCCAGACTTTAAAAGAAACGTGTCCCCTCGGGTGGACACTTGGTCTTGCAGCCCCCGGCAGTCTCCTCCGTGGCGTTTGCCGTTTTGTCCAGCGTGGTGTCCGGTCTCTCGGAGAGGCTGAGCCGGGAAAGGCAGAGCCACACCCCAAGACGTGGGCCCTCGTGTCGAGCTGCACAGCGTGGGGAGGGCCGTCTGTGGACCAGGGGACTGACTGACCGCTGGCTCCTCGGGCGTCCAGGGCGTGTCCCGGCACCCCCATCGCAGTGTCCTCGAAGGGACCAGCTGTCCTCTTTCGCCACGCGGTTCCCATCCTTCATTTGTTCTGCTTTGGGGCCACACCCAGCCATGCGCAGGACTTCCTTTGGGCCCTAAGCTCAGGATCACCCCTGGCAGGGACCGGGGAACCCGGGCTGGCCGTGTGCAAGGCTGAGCGCCCTGGCCACAGCGTGGTCACTCCGGCGTCCGTCACGTTCTTGCTCCTCTCGAACCCTGATAATGGCAGGGAGCCATGCTCAGGGCATCTTTTCCTGAAGCAAACATGAAGCCGCTATGGACTTCTTGTTCAGCTTTCCTCAGAAAACCATTTTTACTTGGCTTTACAGAGGAAAACCATTTTATACTGTTTTTCTTTTTTTTGTGTGGGGGGGAGGGTGGTCACACCTGGTGATGCCCAGGGGTCACTCCTGGCTCTGCACTCAGGAATTACTCCTGGCGTTGCTCAGGGGACCATATGGAATGCTGGGAATCGAACCCGGATTGGCTGTATGCAAGGCAAACGCCTTACCCGCCGTGCTATCGCTCCAGCCCCACTGTCTTAAGCACTGACTTTGACAACTCGAGTGTTGGTCAGTCCTCGGGCTTCTGGCTGGGACGGGTGTTGGTTTTTGCTGCCAGGCGCCTGGCATCGCCTGGTGAACTCGAGCAGCCGAGGAGACTTCAATCCCGAGACATGTTTTTTTTTTTTTTTTTTTTTTTTGCTTTTTGGGTCACACCCAGCGATGCTCAGGGGTTACTCCTGGCTCATGCACTCAGGAATTACCCCTGGTGGTGCTCGGGGGACCATATGGGATGCTGGGAATCGAACCCAGGTTGGCCACGTGCAAGGCAAATGCCCTCCCCGCTGTGCTATCGCTCCAGCCCCTGGAGACATGTTTGAATTTAAAAAGGTTTTGTCTTTTTGAAAAACTGAGTCACCAAGAATGACCAAGTGGTTCATGATCGAGTTTCAGGCATGCGACTTCCAACACGCATTCCTGAGCCAGCGTCCAGCTTCCCTCGCCAACGCCCCCCACCCACCCTCCTGCTCCCCGCCTCCGTGGCAGGCACCGTTTTCCTTCCCTTTGTTTAATTTTCCTCTGTGGCACTGTGGTTCCCGCACGGTTACCGAGAGGGCATCACGCGTGTCACTGTGCCTCCTTCCGCCCTCGGCTTTGTCCAGAGTGACCATTTCCCCCAGGGAGTACTGCAGTGTCCCCTCTCTGACCTGCCCCCTCGCCCTACATGTAAAAGGTGGCGGGCGGGAGGAAGCCAGGCCCTCCCAGGCGAGGAGGCAATGCTACTTGGGCGCTGTAGGACCCGGGATTGCCCGGGTCATTCCTGGGGTGCTTGGGGACCTGCAGGCTGCCCCAGCAGTGCTCGGGCAGCCCCCTGGTGCTAGGGATCGGAGCCGGGCCAGCCGTAAGCAGGCGTGTGCCCTAAGCTCTGCACCATCCTGCCAGCCCAGAAAATACTCAATTTTTGGTTTGGGGCCACGCTCTACAGTGCTCAGGGTTTACGATTACTCCTGGCTCAGTGCTCAGTCTTCACTCCTGGACGGGCTTGGGGACCACATGCGGTGACAGGGATGGACTCCGGGTTCGCTGGATGCAGGACGTGCATTTTGCCCCCTGGGCTATTTCTCCGGCCCCCAATTTTTAAAATCTGGAAAGTCCTGTTTCATCCGAAAGATCGGAAGCAGCAGCGGGGGGCCGGGGCCCCGCCGCTGTCAGAGGAGAGTAAATCAGGGAAGGAGCAAACACGCCGGGAGATGTCTCGGCCCTGGCGTGCCCTTCCCGTGCCGTGAGTTACTGCTCCCGCCTTTGTTATCTGCGGCTGAACTCACGCTGCCCGCGGGTGCCAGGGTGCCCAGCCTCTGCCCCGCCCGCCCCGGCCCGGCTCTGTTCCGCCCCACCCAGCCCTCGGCGCTCCCAGCAGAAGCAGCCGGCTGGCTGGACCCCCGTGCAGGGGGCAACAGGAAGGACGCCCCCTCTCGGCCGCCCGGGCATGGGGCAGGTTCCGCCACCACAGCTGCGTCCAAGTAAGTCGGCCCCGGCCGGGCTCTTTCTTGCTCCCCGTCCATTTCTGTGGGTCCCCTGGCCCGGGGCCACCACCCGCCCCAGCGGTTTGTCGGCTTCCCGCCATGCTTCTCGTGGGCGGTCTCGGTCCTGCCCAGCCCTGGCCTCTGCCGTCTGCGCTAGGTGCCCGGGGGCTGGACGCTGGTTAGAACAGGGGGGACTCCCCAGCGGGCAGAGAAGTGGCCAGTCTTGGTCCAGCCACCTCCTCCCCACGGCACGTGGAGACACGCTCAGCTTCCCGCCACCGAGCCCCAGCACCCGGAGACACACTCCCCCCCCCCCCCAGTACACAGAGACGCCCTCAGCCCCCATCCCCCGCTGGGCACATGGAGACATTCTTCCCTCCCAAACAGCACATGGAGAAGCCCTCACCTGACCCCCCCGGCACATAGAGACGCCTCATTGCCCACCCACAGCAATAGAGACGCCCTCATGTCCCCTCTCCCCCCGGCACAGAGAGATGCCCCCCACCCCCTCACTTAGAGCCGCCCTCACCTCCCCCTACACGTGCACAGGCAGTCTGGCAGGCTGCATCTCCAGCCGTCACTCACTGTCACCCCCACCTTGACAGCACCAGAACTTCTAGACCGGAGATGGTACAGCGGGTCGGGCTCTTGCCTTGCATGTGACCGGCCTCAGTTGGACCCCCGGTACCACGTCTGGTGTCCGGGGCTTCACCAGGAGAGAGCCCTGAGCACAGGGCCATGCTGCCACATAAACAACGACAGCAGCACCCCTGCCACGCCTTGAGCCTGTGTGTCCTCGGGAGAGGGTCGAACCCCTGCGAGCCAGATTTGTGAAGCCGCAGGGCTGTGGGACGCGGGGCGCTGCCCTGTCCCCTCACCTCGGGGCTTGGTCGGGGAGTCTGAGGAGTGGTCCTGACGGCCGGCCTCCTCGCGTCCCCGACGGCGGGCAGACGGCTGCTGGCACGTCCTGGGGTGTCGGGGGCCAGTTCTGGAAGATTCACCCGTGAGGTCCCGGAGCAGAGAAGGGCCACAGAGAGCCCCCCACGAGGGTCCCCCCCGCCGGCCCCTGCTGCAGAGGAGGGCCCGCTCTCCTCTCTCTGTTGTTCCCTCTCTATAATAAAGCGGACCTTCTCGTTTCCCGCCCCAGCCCGGGCCGTTGCAGCTGGGGCCGTTCACGTCTCCGTGAAGGAGTTCCTGGCTGCCCTGCCCCCGAGCTCCCCCAAGAAGCCGAGTCTAGACAAGCCAGGAGCTTCCTGCTCCCATGGGGGACCCCGGTTTCAAGGCGCAGGGAGCAAGGACGACACCCTCATCCCCGAGTCTGGACACACAGCCCCACGTGTTGGCCGCACGAAGGTGGCGTGCGGGTTCCGGCCCAGTCAGAACCGTCATTCCCAGCCGCATGCGGCAGCCAGCGTGGAGGTGCCACGGTGTGTGGAAAGGGGCCTCGTTTCTGAGCTGGGGGCTAGTCCGTGCCGGGTCCCCACAGGCTGCTCGGGAGGCCCACGGCCTGCCCTGAAGGAGACTCCCCGAAGGAGAACAGCTGGCCTGTGCCATGCCAGGCCCAGGGACGTGGAACTGTCCGGCCCTGCAGTGCTGGGGCTTGTCCAGGTCCTCTGGCCGTGCTGGGACCCGGTGATGCTCAGGGGCTCAGCAACGCTCTCGGGACCCCACGAGGGGTTGGGAGTCAAGGTTGGGTCAGCTGCACCAAGGCACACGCCTGACCCCATCCTCTCTCTCTCTCTCTCTCTCTCTCTCTCTCTCTCTCTCTCTCTCTCTCTCTCTCTCTCTCTCTCTCTCTCCCTCTCCCTCTCTCTCTCTCTCCCTCCCTCTCTCTCTCTCTTTCTCTCTCTCTCGTCCTGATATTTTATTATTAATTAAGGAGTGAATGCTTATTTTTTTTGGCTTTTTGGGTCACACCTGGCAATGTACAGGGGTTACTCCTGGTTCTGCACTCAGGAATTACTCCTGGCGGTGCTCAGGGGACCATATGGGATGCTGGGAATCGAACCCGGGTCAGCCACGTGCAAGGCAAATACCCCACCCACTGTGCTATTGCTCTAGCCCCTAATTCATTTTCTTAAGTAAAAGTGAAAATCAGCTTAGAAGGACATTAGGAGTAGCTGTGAGCCCTGCACACATGCCCTGCCTGTGCGAAGCCGACTCCACACTGGACAGGAGAGAAAAGCCGGTTGTTGAAAAGGTGTTTTGCTCGGGGAGCTGCTCCAGCAGCTGGGCCTTGCCTGGGACACACTCTGGTTCCGTCCCGGGGACCCCGTATGGTCCCCTGAGCACCTCAAGGAGTAAGCCCCGAGCACCTTCAGGTGGGACCAACCAACCTCCTTCCCCAAACAGATCAAATTAAAAGGTACCTATGACCTTTCCCCAAATTCAAAAACTACTTTCTTGGATATCTTCCAAAAATTCAAAAAGTATTTTTTTTGGAACCTGAAGAGAGGAACTGGTCTGCCCGACAGCTGAGGAGCCCGGGACAGCCACAAAGTTCACACAGACGTGTGGGGACGTGTGGGGACAGGCTGGGGGGCACGGTCTCGTTCGGCCCGTTTGAACCCTGAGTTCTCCCTGCTGCCTTCGAGGTAATCTCCCAGATCTCGGCGCGCAGGATCAGCGTGATATATGCCATCTCGCTAGACAATCAAGGGCCATTTAAATATCACTGGGTCAACAGTTTCAGGCTGAGTCACGTTTCCACAAATAGAAAGGTTGGTTCAAGCCCATGCAAAACGGGGGCCGGCTCGAGAGAACTTGACTGCACGTATGGAATAAACTCTCTCTGCCCTTTAGGTTTAGAATTTTTATTAGGTTTTCTTTAAATATCAGGCTGGAAGGATACTTAAAATTAGATTTGTGGGGGGCTCGCCCAGTTGCGGGGGTGCTGGATAGCCCGTGACCTGGGTGACCTGCCCCCACCCCTCTCTCTCCTCATTTCCATCTGGGCTCCCAGAGCGAGCAAAGTCAACAGCAGCCCATTTACATGTGTTTGAAAATATTCCCTTCCAACCACCTCTCTGGGGTAGGAAATGTCAAATTGCTGATCTTGTGTCTCGCTCTCTTTTTCTCTCTTTCTTAAGGAGAATGGCGGGGAGCCTGCGGCTTCGGAGAGCGCCCTGCTGGCCAGGTTTGTCTCTTGAGTGCGATTTGTCCTTCTGGTGGGTCGGTTTTTAAGAGAATTCTTGGGGCCCGAGACTCTTGTATTCTTTCTGCAGGGAGCACCCCAGGGTGCCTGCACCATCTCCTGGAACACCTTCCTCCTTCGAGGGCGTTGCACCTTCCACTGGTGAGTGCCCCTCAGCCTGCGTGTGTGTGTGTGTGTGTGTGTGTGTGTGTGTGTGTGTGTGTGTGTCTGCGCCAATCAAAGGCACGTAGGCAAATCCTCCTTTTGCAAAGTATTCGGGCAGCGAGTTTCTTCCTGTTGCTAGGCTCGGGATCAGAAGCTTTGAATATGGCATCTGGTGACCTTGATCGTAAATCACTCAGCGGTGAGAGAGAGGCTGCGAGATCAGCGGCGGCTGGGGCAGAGATCAGAGGTAAGCTGCCGGGCGGGGCTCAGTTTCCATCCGAAACCACCCCAGTCGCGGGTCTAGCTGGCTGGGTAGCTCAGTGGGAGATGGCGTTGGGGGACAAGGTGTCCAAGCGCTGAGGGTCTCCGCCCAGCCTCACAGGTGAGGACGCTAGCATCCCCCCTGAAGCTTGTCTATTGCATCAATACTAACATGTGGATATTAATGGATGCATGTATTCTCTGATGGCAACAACAGCAAAAGTGAGTGGGAACCGCTGGTTGTCAGCTGGTGGCCGGGAGGAGTGTCCTGCCTCGGAAAGTCTCAGAATCTTTCAGAGGGGGACACTGCCCTCTCCCGGGGAGGGGGCGCTGGAGCCGCAGTGCGGGGGGGGGAGCAGCCTCCCGTGCCGCTGAATGACACTTTCTGTTTGTTCGTTTTGGTTTTGGTTTTTTTTTTTTTTTCAAAGATGGATTTTGAGCTGGAGAGATCGTACGGGGGGGGGGGGGTAAGGCCTCTGCATGCAGCCGACCTGGGTTCGGTCCCCTGCGTAGGGTCCCCCGAGGCGGGCCAGGAGTGATCCCTGAGCACCACTGGGTGTGGCCCCACAGTAAAACCAACCAAACTCCAAAAAGGCAGCTGTCCAGGTTCTGACCGTCTTCTTCCTGACAAGGGAGCGGCAGGCCCGGGAAGGCGGGGAGCCCTGGAGAAGGGGGGCCGGGAGAGCACAGTGACCTGAGAACCAGGGGCCCCGAGCCTCCCCGCGCTCCACAGCCGTGCCAGGAAAATGCCCCCGAGTTCTCAAATGGGGCCTTAGGGATTGAGATCCAGGCACTGGAGCGGAGAATGTGCCCGGCTGTGGAGATGGAGCCCAGGTTTCCGTGGGGTGGGGGGTGGGGGTGGAAGCGAGTGCCTCACGCTGCGAGGAGGGAAGCCGCGTGCAGAGCCCCTTCTCACCAGCCCCAGACGCAGCCTCAGAACTGGCTCTCGAACCCTCCCCGGACAGCCGCGGGAAGGGCAGCATTTCCACGCGTGACTGGGGGGGATTCAGTTATTTGGCTTTGGGGGCTTTTCCTTCTGGTGCTCGGGGGCTCCTCCTGGCTCTGCACTTAGGGATCACTCCAGGCAGTGCTCAAGGGACCACACAGGGTCCCGGCGCTAGAACCCAGGTCAGCCCCGGCCCTGGACCAACTCCTCACCTCCCGTACCGTCTCTTTTGCCCTACTTCAATGGTGGTAATTATGTGGAGGAAAATGTGCCCCTGGCAGCCCCAATATTAAACACTCCTAGCCTGAGACCCAGCAGCTCGGCGTCTGTGGGTTTATTCTGGATATGCGTATTTATTGTTATATGCTGCCAAGTCTATTGACTGCAGCATTCTCTGTGATACAGAAATATTGGTGCCAGTTCACTGCTTATAGATGAGTTAATTATCAGTAGTTTTTTGGCATAAAATGAAATATGAAACATGTCTTCGGGAAGTTTTGTCTTGTAATCATATCAGAGAATTGTTTTTTGGGTTTTTTTTTTAGAGTCGCATCTGGTGGTCTCGGGCTGACTCCTGACTCTCCACTCAGGGATCACTTTTGGCAGGACTCAAGGGCCACACGGGGGGGCAGAGACGGAAGCCGGGTTGCCTGTGTGCAAGGCTGCACACAACGTAACCCCTGGACTATTGCCCTGTCCTCAAGGAGCTATTTCTCGGGAGGGAGAAGGTGCACATTTAGTGAAAACTGGAAGGATAGGGAGATTCTTTTTTGGGGGGAGGGTCACATCCGGTGATGCTCAGGGGTTACTCCTGGCTCTGCACTCAGGAATTACTCCTGGCGGTGCTCAGGGGACCATATGAGATGCTGGGAATCGAAACCAGGTCGGCCGTTGCAAGGCAAACGCCCTACCCACTGTGCTATTGCTCCAGCCCAGATAGGGAAGTTTGTAAGTGAACGTAAAATGTCTCTCGAAGGGGAAACCAAAATGCTCAACGTTGTCTGTAGGGCCTGAGTGGGAAGAGAACCTTCGCCACAGCACACACACTGGTTTATGAACCAGATGATGCTTCAGTGGGCCTTAAAGTTTGAAACTAAAGGAGGATTCCCCCTAGGGAAAGCTTGTTTGTCTCCGAGAGGGACATAGACACGGTTTCCAGTTTTCTAGTCTGTTCTTCTCGGTTGGTTGTTTGGGGACCACACCGGGCAGTGCCAGGGCTCGCTCCCAGCTCTGTGCTCAGGAAGTTCTCAGGGGACACTTCGTGGGGACTAGACAGGACGCCAGGGGTTGAACCCAGGCTGGCTGTGTGCAAAGCAGGCTCCCTGCCCGCTGCACTAGCACGCTGGCCCCACTGCAGTTTATTCTTATGTTCTTATAAAATTTGTGAACTGAAAAAAAAAATGCCTCCTTTAATGACCTTTTATTTTTGTTTTTTTGTTTTGCTTTTTGGGTCACACCCAGCGATGCACAGGGGTTACTCCTGGCTCTGCACTCAGGAATTACTCCTGGTGGTGCTCGGGGGACCATATGGGATGCTGGGAATCAAACCTGGGTTAGCCGCATGCAAGGCAAATGCCCTCCCTGCTGTGCTATAGCTCCAGCCCAACCATTTTCCTTAAAAAGAAGCCAGGTCAGCTCAGGGGTCTGGCTCAGGCCTCCTCGTACTGGCTCCCATCCCCCATACCTCTGAATCCACCACCCCCCCCAGGACCACCAGGTGTGGTAACAAAAATCACAAAAGATGGACAGAACCTGCCCCTGGCTGCTGAGAGCTGTGCTGACCTCCTGACCAGCGCACCCTCCTGTGTCCTTCTGGGGCTGGTGAAGGAGCCCAGGGAGCCGGCTGGGCGGGAAGGAACTGCAGGACTGGAAACGGGTCCTTCTTGCGGGCATTTCCCTTGGAGCAGAGGCTGACTGGGAGGGGCGCGTGCTTTGGTGCCCACCTTGACTACGTCATTCATAAACACCCGCGTGTCAAGGTAGCAAAAAGCCACTAACACCCCGAATGCATATCCACCCTTCCCTGCGTCTCTCGAATCCCACTCCTTCTATTTACCAAAAGAACTCAGAGCCGCCCCCGAAAGGGACTGGAGGGGCCTGGGGCACGGAAGGACCGTGGGTGCCAGGAAGCCCGTGTCAGAGGCAGTGGCCCCCCGGTGGGAACGTCCTTGCCCCCACCCCCCGCTCTGGCCTTTTAAGGAAAACCCTGATTCTGGGTCGTGGTGCTGGGTGCAGGGTCCCAAGAGGTGCTCAGGAGTTCTGGGGCCCTCCAGGGCCACTCTGGGGGAATGTCGGGAATCGAATCGGGTTGGCGCCTGCCTGGCACGCACCCTCACTGCTGTGCTACCCCTGTCCCTAAAGAAACTCTCCTGAACCCAGCCACCAGCCGCAGGACCCTCTGGGGCTCGGCGCCCGGGAGGTGCAGGAGCAAAGCGTCAGGACCAGGAACGTGAGCAGCCGCGGGACCCAAAGTGTCGTTAAAAAAAAAAAAAGAAACTCGTTTGTCCCCCAGGGGCCACTGCCAGGGACCTGGTGCGTCCCCGCACCGCCTCCTCCTCCCCGCTCCCTGACGCGCCCTGCTTCCTTTCCCACAGGCTGCAGTCCAGCGGCCGGCGGCCCTGCCCCCCCGGGCTCCTCCGAGAGTGAGGCGGCAGCCACGTCACCTCAGGTGAGGACACCCGGGCACGGTCCGGGAAAGGTGCCAGCCTGGGGCCGAGTCTCAGCCGCAGGAGCCCCTCGGACCTTGCCCAGACGCTGTGGCTGGAGTGAGAGCCAGGGCCCGAGCACTTTGCTGCAGGCACCCCCGTGGGGTGCCCAGCGCTGGCTGCAGTGACCCCTGAGCACAGAGCCAGGAGTCACCCCGAGCAGGTGTGGCCCGAACACTGCGCCCCCGCCCAACTCCCCCTCAAGAAAGCCTTTCAGCAATACTGGGGGGCTCGTCGATGTTTCCTTCGTCAGTTGTTTTTTTTTTTTAATTTTTGGGTCGCACCCAGTGATGCTCAGGGGTTACTCCTGGCGGTGCTCAGGGGACCACATGGGATGCTGGGAATCGAACCCGGGTCAGCTGTGTGCAAGGGAAACGCCCTCCCCGCTGTGCTATCGCTTCAGCCCCCCCTTAGTCATTTTTTGATAAAGCTTTGGGGCCACACCCAGCAGTGTTGGGGGGACAGGGTCTCCCGAGTGCCCAGCACACACTAGCCGGCAGGCCCGTGGAGCTGAGTCCATGTGCTCAAGTACCCTTGACTTGTTCAAGGTCATTCATTGCAGTCAGAGCCAGGACCGGCCGAGAGCAGATGGGTTATTCTTGCTTCCAGCTGTTCTTTCAGTTGTTCGGTCATTCATTCGCCCCTGTGCGCCTCAAAGGCCCACGGGAAAAGAGTTCCTCAGCAGTGGCTGGACGGGCGTTTCCATGGATGATGCATCCCACCCGCGAGAGGCGGCCCTCTGTGTCTTAAAGAGACGCTTGAGTGAGAGGAGAGGAACAGTTACTTAGTGATGGAAATGTCCCTTCAGGCAGGAAAGGACCACGCCAGCCAGGCGGGGAAAGGCATGGGGGTCATTTTGCCACCTGACAAACCTCCATCGATTTTTAAAAGGATGTGGCAGCAGACTTAGTTTGACTTTTTGTGGGTTCTGTTTTGCAAGTGTGTCAGAGTGTCAGTTTGTTTCCGGGGCCCACTTCATCGCATTAGGTCTAACATTGAAGTCCCCGTCCCTCCCACCCCGCCCCTTCGTGGTCAGCATCTCATCCCTGACCCCAGCACACGCCGCCCCCTCCCCCGCTCTGTCTCTGAGTTTTCTTGTTTCCTCGCACCCGGTGAGGTCTCGTTCCATATCTGTCTTTCTTCTTCTGACTTACTCCCCTCCAGGGACCCCCTGCCCCTCCATCCGGGATGCTGTGAGAGGGTCTGCGGGCTCTGGGAGTGCTCAGAAGCGTTTCTCTAGGATGCGGGGCAGGCAGGTGCCCAGCAGGCGTGAAGCCTGGGCTCAGTTCCCAGCCCCCCCCCCGCCGCCCGGCTCCCCAGGCTGTGTGGGGAGGAGCCCAGCCGGCCCCGAGCATCCCCAGGAATGTCCCTGGCGGCCCCTTCGGCGGTCCCCCTGCATGTGGCCCCTCTGGGAAAGTCAGGTGAACCGTGTTCCAGCGGAATCAATGGTGGCAGCACGCCTGGCCCCCCCACGTAGGAAACCACAGGCAGAGACTTTCGACTCTGGGTAGCGGGGGGCACGGCTTGGGTCCGAGAGCGGCCCATAGAACACCATCTCAGCGGCTGGTTGCCCACCCGACACTCACGAGGAGGCTGCAGGCTCCGCCACCTGCCCCCAGCCCAGATGGGTGCCCGGGCACGCTGCCCCCCTCTGCCAGAGGCGACTTGGCCTCATCTCTCTTCCCTGGCCGTGAACTTCAGTCACGGTTTCAGTCTTCCGTGGTGTATCTGTCCTCCGAGCCTGGACTGGAGGCCCGGCCCCGGCCAGGCCTGCTTTCCCCGTCGCCCCTGGCCGGGCAGCCCGGGTGGGCACAGACAGGAAGGGGCAACGGCAGCTCCTGGAGGATTTCTGCTCCCTGCGCAGCCATAAAACACTGCTTGAAAAAATGGTTTTTATGGTTTTAGGAAGCCCAAGCGGAGCCTGAAACAATGGAGGAACCGAAAAAAGAAAGTGTGGCAGGAGGTAATGCCTGTTCCCCCCCGCACCCGCCCCTGCGCCCGCCCCTGCGCCCGTGGGAACTCGGCCCCGTGCTTCTGGGGGTTTCCCGAGGGCTGAGGTGGGGTTTCTGGCGGAGAAGAACGGGGTCACGCCCCTGGGGTCGCCGCAGAGATCGGCGCTGGCTGTCGGGTCCCTGAGGAGCCAAGTGACCCGGGCCCCGTGGGAACTCAGAGCCCGGCCAGCCCTGCCGGGGTGGGCGCGAAGCCTAAGCTCTGCTTAGTGACCACTGTCAGCTCAACCCCCGGCGGACAGGCCAGCAGGGGAACCGGAAGCCTAAAGGGCTGCCCACCCCGCTCAGCCCCCTTTATTTTATTTTACTTTTGTTTTTTTTTTTGCTTTCTGGGTCACACCCGGCGATGCTCAGGGGTCACTCCTGGCTCTGCACTCAGGAATGACTCCGGGCGGTGCTCGGGGGACCCTATGGGATGCTGGGAATCGAACCCGGGTCGGCCACATGCAAGGCAAACGCCCTATGTGCTGTGCTATCGCTCCGGCCCGTCGAGCCTCCTGTAGATGGGTCCAGGGTCCAGGGCAGGTTTTGGGCCACCGGCCTGTGGACGCACCAAGACTTTGCAGAGTTCACGGACTTCAAGTCTCAGTCTCGTCCTCAGCACTGGGGAGGAATGAATCACGGGGCCGCAGGAGAAGCCTAGCAGGGGGAGCACTTGCCTGGAGTCACGGCAGGGAGCCCCGAGCATAGAGTCAGGAGTCAGCTTCTAGCACTGCTGGCTGTGGCACTCCACAAAAGGAAAGAATGAGCAAAAGAAAAAAAACACACAAATCAGCGCACCCTGGAGGAAGTGCTGGATGCCAAGCTTGAGGGCATGGTGTTGCCGCTCAGTACCCCAGGGCCGGGCCCACTTCCGCTGCTAGAAGAGGCGGATACAAGGGAGGGTGTGCGTGGCACCCTGGCCCCTGGCACCCTCACGTTTCATACTCGCCACTGGCCACGTATGGGCCTGAGGGTTAGAGGTCACTGCCGTCCTGCCCCAGCCTTACTGCTGGCCCACGTAAAATGCCTTTGTCAAGGGCGAGGGCGGGTGGTACCCACCGGGGGAGCAGGGAGCCTGATCGCCCAAACAACGCGTGCCACTGTCTTTTCCCAGACCCCGCCACCTCCCCTGCCAAGTCGGTTAACTTCAAGCCAAGTGACAAGTAAGTCCCCCTCCCCAGAGCGAGCGTGCGGGGTGGGGGGGGGGGCTTTTGCTTTTCCACCCAGGGGGTTTCACCAAGCCCCTCCCTGTCTTGTCCCGCAGCACCTCTGTGAATGAGAAGGAGGTGGAGGTGAGTCCGTGTTTTCCCTGTAGTTTGGAAGCCGGTGTTTTGGGGGACGGGGAAGGAGCTGGGCGTGTGTTCTGTAGGTGGGAGACCCGGGCTGGACCCCTGGCACTGCACGGGCCCCCCCGAGGACCACCCGGATGACCCCTGAGTTCCGAGTCACGACTTGCCACCAAGTATGGTCTGAAAGCAGAAAAGAAAAAAACATGTTTTCTCGGACCCAGCTGGTAGTGGACCCCGCTTTCCCTCAGCCGAGCCTCTTGCCTTGGTGGCTGTGCAGCGTCGGGGCCAGCCCGAGGAATCACTCCTGGCTGGGCTCAGGGCTCCCTCTGGGGGCGAGGGATCAAACCCAGGTCCCCGGAGGCAAGGCAGGCGCCTCCTTCGCTCTGCTATCTCACTAGTTCTCACCCTGACTTGTATTTTATTTTATTTTATTTTTTAAGTTTGGGAGTCCACCCAGCAGTGCTCAGGACTCACTCCTGGTCCTGTATTGGGGCATCACTCCTGGCGGGCCTCAGGGGACCCTGAGTGGCGTCAGGGGTTGAACCCAGGTCCTCCGGGCGCCAGGCAAGCTCCCCGCCCATCGTACTGTCTCTCCGGCCTCTCGCATTTTATTTTGACGACAGGCCGAGTTTCTCAGGTTGTCTCTGGGCTTTAAGTGTGACGGGTTCACCTTGGAGAAAAGAGTGAAGCTTGAGGAAAGGGCCCGCGACCTGGCCGAAGAGAACCTGAAGAAGGAAATCACCAACTGCTTGGCGCTCCTCGGGGTGAGTGTCTGGCCCCTCCCACCGCTGGTCAGCTTGCCCTGCTCCTGCCAGCTCTACCTGAACATTGTTTTGTTATGACTATTTTTTATTATGGGATGTAATGCATCTTGTTAAATGCTTTTCCACATCAGTTTAAATAACCGGGTCATCTTTGCCCTTCCTTCAGCGAGTTAGACTGACCAGCTCTCACCCTTGATATTCCCTGCCCTCCAGGAGTGAGCCTCACTTGGTCACAGCCTCTAGTAGTTCGCTAGTATCTTATGAGAATTTTTACATGAATATTCATGTCTAATTTTAGCCTATTTTTTGGTATCATATCTTTTTTTTTTTTTTGGTATCATATCTTTTTGGGTTTTTTTTGGGGGGGTGAGTTTGGGGCCATGCCTGGTAGTGTTCACTCAGAGACTTTTCTTACTTTGGGGCTCAGGAGTCACCCTAAGCAGTGCTCAAGGAACGCAATGCACTGCAGGCTTAGTCGCATGCAAGGAAAGTGCTCTAATCCCTGGACTCCTTTTCTTTTTTGCTTTTTGGGTCACACCCAGCATTTCTCAGGGGTTACTCCTGGCTCTGCACTCAGGAATTACCCCTGGCAGTGCTCGGGGGACCATAAGGGATGCTGGGAATCGAACCCGGGTCGGCCGCGTGCAAGGCAAACACTCTCCCCGCTTGTGCTGTTGCTCCAGCCCAATCCTTATTCCCCCCAGGTGCTGGCTGATAAAATGTTGTTTGTTTTTAGACCACACCTAGCTGTGCTCAGGGCTTACTCCTGTTTCACACTCACGGTTTGCTCCTGGCAGGCTCAGGGGGTCACGCAGGGTATCGGGGATTGAACCCAGGTCAGCTGTGTGCCAGGCGAGCTTCCTACTAACGACCAACATCTCCTCTCCCTTCCCCAGTGAAGGTGGTTGTTTAACCATGAGTGGTCAAGTCCATGTTTAGCGATGCCCTTTCCCGTGGGTGACCAGGAGTCCAGCCACCCCACGGACATGCCTGTCTCAGAAGTGGCCAGCCCTCGCTGAACACCTAATAAGTGTTAACACGTTACCGGAGCTTACTTCTCTCCCGTCGCAGTCTCCCCGTCTCCGGGGGTGGAAGCACACAGCACATCACTAAGACTGGCGTCGGAAACGCTCCTACAGAAACCGGTCAATGTACCATCAGCAGTTTCTTATCGTTTTGTTGGCAGAACATTTTTATTCTTTGATGCTATACAAAATAATGATACCTCCTACCATTTTTTTGGTATTTTCGATCTAGGCAGGCCTAATACATGGGCTCATGACCACACACGTGGCAAGCAGTCATTTGTTGGCATCCAAGTTCGCTGTCCTTTCCTGCTGCTCTGTCCTGTGAGGAGGCCGCTTCCCCTCCTGAGGGGCCGTCACTTCGGATCAGGGCACAAACTCGAGAGAAATGGGCTTACGGCAATGAAGGTGCACCCACCTCACCAAGCCCCATCAGACTCTATCCCCCTTGGAACATCCGGTGAAATTGTCAGGACCATATCTAACTACAGCATAATTTTTTTTTCTTTTTGGGTCACACCCGGCGATGTACAGGGGTTACTCCTGGCTCTGTGCTCAGGAATTACCCTGGTGGTGCTCAGGGGACCATATGGGATGCTGGGATTTGAACCCGGGTCGGCTGCATGCAAGGCAAACGCCCTCCCCGCTGTGCTATCGCTCCAGCCCCTGCAGCATAATTTTTGCAGCTGTTCTTCAAAGTTCAAATTCACAGAGTCTGGGCATGCCATCCCTAAGCGTAACCTCTTTATTTATTTTATTGTTATTATTATTATTATTAGCTTTTTGGGTCACACCTGGCGATGCACAGGGGTTACTCCTGGCTCTGCAATCAGGAATTACTCCTGGAAGTGCTCAGGGGACCCTATGCGATGCTGGGAATCGAGCCCGGGTCAGCCGCGTGCAAAGCAAATGCCCTTCCCGCTGTGCTATCGCTCCGGCCCCGTAAGTGTAACCTCTTAAGGAGCATCCGTGAGGCCGATCCCAGCCTCCTGCTTTGAGAAGAAACATGTTAACGTATTTGGAAGAGGGGCCCATCTGGGGAGGAAGCAGGGGTGGAGATTGGCCGTACAAGGTACCGTGGGCGTCCGTGCGGTTTACAACAGAAGCAGCAGAGAGGGTCCGCTTGCAGTTTCCTTCATCAGGGGTCCGGCTGCGGCTTTGCCCCCTCCATGGAGATCAGGGACCATGTCCTGTCCCCTGTGTCTCTGCTGGCTGGCTGGAGGCAAGCATTGGATCCTTTTTCATCCCCCGCTCTCCATGTAGTCCTTAGCGCCGCTTTGCGAAGACGACCACCAGGCCCAGGAGATCGTCGGGAAGCTGGAGAAGAGCATCGGGTTCCTCCGGCAGTGCACGGAGCGAGTGGCCAGCCGGGCGGAGATGCTGGGGGCCATCAACCAGGTAACTGATCCTCGTCCCTCCCATTCGCACTGACAGAGCCACTTACTTTCCTGGCGATGAAGGATGGTTTTTGTAGGAGAGTTTGAAAGGAACACTTTTTGTATGAGACAGTCTTTTTCATAAGGAAAAAAATGAAAATACAAAGGTAAATAAAATCTCTATCACTAGCCAGTGATAGTCATTATAAAAATTTGAGGTTTTTCTTTTCTTTTAAAGTTTATTTTTATTAAAACACTGTGATTTAAGGAGTTGTTCATAATAGATGTTTCAGGCATTTAGTGTCCCAACACCCCCAGTGTGACCTGACCTCCACCAGTGTCCCCGGCTTCCCTCCCAACCAACCTGCCCCCTTAGGTACCTAACACATTTACTTTCTATTTCTTGCTCCAACAAAATTTAAAGAAACGGCAAATAGAATGATGAGAAAATAAATCAGTAAAAACCAATTTGTGATTGCTATGATCTACTTTTCTCGAGCGTTCACACGATGTACTTTTTTCATTCATAATTAATTCCCAGGAGCGATAGCACAGCGGGTAGGGCATTTGCCTTGCATGCGGCCAACCCAGGTTTGGTTCCTCCATCCCTCTTGGAGAACCCGGCAAGCTACCGAGGGTATCCCGACCACACAGCAGAGCCTGGCAAGCTACCCGTGGCATATTCGATATGCCAAAAACAGTCACAACAAGTATCACAATGGAGACATTACTGCTGCCCGCTCAAACAAATCGATGAGCAACGGGATGACGGTAACAGTAAGAGTGACAGTGGTTATAAACATGTACATCATTGTATTTTTTAATATCCTATGTTGGCTCAACAGATCATAAATTATTCAAGCACTCCTCTAGACATGATTATTCCAGACTGCCTCTCGGCTGCTCTATAGACCATCAAGAATAAAGTCTATCTGTGCATCTTCGCTGTATTATTCATAGGAAAAAAATTTTAAATTCCTTGGAGGGCCGTTGGGGAATCTTGCATTGTTTCGCTCCAGATCCAAACAAACTTGTCACAATGTATTTCCTGAGAGGCCACTTTCCTGCTGTGGTCTGATGGCGGCTTACCCACAAGTATCCTAGTTCCTCTTTGGACCCCGTCCTGAGGCTGATCTCCATGCTGCTGCGGCTGAGGGCTGGGAGATACACAAAGAAATCAGGTTGTTGCCGAGGCTGTTTCCTGCGTTTCCACAGCAACGGGTTCCCACCCCTGCTCCGGCTGCCCTTCCTGAGCTCTGGGCAAAGAGCCGCTTCCACTGACCCTCCGCGCCTTGCGGGCACTTCTGGAGGGTCCCCACGGGAAGTGCACCCCCGTCTGCCCCGCCCTCCCTTCTCGCTTCTTCTCCGGCCAGCCCTGCCTCATGGCCCCAAGTCATGCCCCTGCACCTGCCCTCACATCTGCTCCTCTTGCTGCGGCTGGAAACCACTCTCGCCCGCTCTGCCCCGCACCCTGGCAGCGGCCCAGCCCGGCCAACGCGAGCTCTTCCTCCTCCATGTCCGGCCTCCAGTGCCCCCCTCTGCCCACCCCCACGACCTTAGCCCCCACTCTGGTCTCCGCAGCCCCACCCGGACAGCCTCCGGGCTGGAGGAATCCCGTGAAACACTCCCTGGCCCAGCTGCCCTCCAGCGCTTGCCCTGCTGTTTGCAGAGAAGCCAACCCCCTCGAACCCTCTCAGCCACCCGCGCGCCTCCCGCTGTGCACGTGTCCCAGGATCCCGGGACGTCCTTCTCAGCTCCCGGTGGGCTCCCACCCCAACTCCCCTGACAGCCTGGGGGGCGATCCACCTCCCCCCCCACCACAGGACAGCTCTGATCCCCCCTCCTGGCTGCTGCTTTCCCCTCCCGCTTCCCCCCAGAATAGACGCAGCCTGAAGGTGGGGCCTGGTGGGACCCACTGCTCTGTCCCTCGGACACGGGTCACTCGACACACGGCAGGGGCTTGGTCAGCACTTGTCTGAGGAGAGCGTGACCCCCAGCTCAGACCCCAGCAGCGGGGAGAGGCGTCAGCCTGAAAGGTTCTGTGTGCCCGAGGACCCCCTCTAGGAAGGGAAGAGAACCTGCTGGGCGAGGGGGGGTGAGGGGGAGGGCGGGGGATAACGGCAAAGGACCCGGCAACCGAACGGCAGGAAGACAGAAAACGGCCCGATACGCGGGTAGACATTTTCCCAGGAAGATCTCCAAAGGCCCCAAACACACGGCGAGAGGCTTGATCAGTTTACAGACCCAGCTCGTAAGGAGGCACCGTGACACTCCGGGGGTGGATGTCAGAGAGAAGGAAAGAAGATTGGTGTTGCGGAGAGTCGGGAAGCTGAGGTCTATGCATGGAATGACGTTCTCGGCCCTGAGGGGAACAGTGCTGGGTGCCGCTCCAGCAACCTCGGAGGTGTGGCCAGGGCCAGGCCCAGGGCGGCCAGAGCAGACACAGCCCTAAGGACAGCGCTGGCTTCTTTGCACAAGTTCACCTGGGTCCGGAGTTCGTCACTATTTTTTTTTTGGCCAGGATTGTCATTTGCTTAGTGGCGATTTACTTATCTCTAAATCACGTTCAGCCTCTCCCGACGGTCCCTGTCCCCAAGTCCTAAACATCGGCTTCTTCTTGGATCATCTCGGACACGCTTACGAGGACGCACCTGTCCCTTGCACTTGCCCAGTCCCTCCTCTCCCCCCTTTTGTGATGGTGGGAATTCTCACCCAGCAACTTCGAAGCGGGGAGAGTGCAGGAGGGAACCCCTTGGCGATGCTACTGGGACGGTCTTTGGGGTCATGCTCAGTGGAGTCCTGGGCTGGATCCCGGCGAGAGACGGTTCCTGGAGCGTTTTACAGGCTAAAGCAAAACCCAGATTGCTTCCTTTTTGCTAAATTTCTAGTGTTGCCATCAAAATTGGAAGCCATCCTGATTCTTGGCCTTTTGCTTCTATCTTCTCCCTCCCTCCCTAGGCGGATTATCACCCACTGAGTAGTTTTATAAATTTTTTTAAAATTGAATGATGTTTGTAAGCTGCTAATATGTTCTTAAAATTATTTTCCTTTTTGCATTTAGCGCACTTTTTGCTGTTGTTTGGAGCTATACTTGGTAGTGCGCGGGGCTTACTCTAGGCTCTGTGCTTAGGGATCACTCCTGGTGGGGCTCAGGGGACCATATGGGGTGCTGGGTGGCACCTGGGTCATGTGCAAGGCAAACACCTTACCCCCGTGCTCTCTGGCCCCTTTTCTGAAATGTTGGATACTCTCCTGATATTTCTCTCCTTTGGATATCGGCTCTCCTGGACTTGCAACTTTTTGTGTCTTTTTATGTCGTTCCCCAGCTCTGCAAATGGCTCGGGTTCAGACAGTTGTTTTTGCACAGCTGTTTACCTCTGCAGACCCCCCTTGTAGCCTGTGGCGGCTCCTCTTGGCTTTGCCCCCGTTTGCTTTGTGCTTCTGGGTTTGGATTTTCTGTCCCCGCAGTGGGGAGTCACGGGGACTCCGTGCCTCCAACTCCGAGCCCGCGCCCGGCTGTTTCCCGGGGGGCAGCTTCAAGGTTGATCGATTTGGGGACTGGAGCGATAGCACAGCAGGGAGGGCGTTTCCCTTGCATGTGGCTGATTGGAATTCAACCCCCAGCATCCCATAAGGTCCCCTGAGCACGGACCGACAGGAGTAATTCCTGAGTGCAGAGCCAGGAGGAACCCCTGTGAATCGCTGGGTGTGACCCAAAAAGCCAAAAAAATTAAGAGGTTGATTGTTTTAGGGCTTTCATTTTTGGATGGTCCATTCCCCAGAGGAAACGTCCGATCTCCTGGCCTCGAGTGTGAAAGGGACATTCTCCGTGCCCAGGAACTGGAGGACACGACGGCTGGGATATGGCCCCAGATTGCAGATTCCTTGTTTCCGTTTGTTTGGAGGCCACACCCAGCAGGACTCCTGATTCTGTGCTCAGGGGTCACTCCTGGCAGGCTTGGGCCACCAGATGGGCGCCAGGCATGAAGTGGGGTCGGCCGAGTGCAAGGCCAGCGTCCTCCCTGCCGGACCGTCCCTCCAGCCTCCAATTCCAGACCGCACAGACTCGGCGCCGGTCTGTCTCCATCTGCACGGCCGCGCGCCGACCGCGTCCCTGTCCCAGGCCATGGCCCGGTTTCCAGTTCTCTAGAACCCAGCGCCCCTCGTCTATGGCGCGGCAGGGCAAAGCCGCTGGGCTGGCCGGGGAAGGAGCCGACCTGCCTTTTACCCAGATCTGTAAAAGCATTTTCTTTTTTTTTTTTTTTTGCTTTTTTTTTTTTCTTTTTGGGTCACAACCGGCGATGCACAGGGGTTACTCCTGGCTCTGCACTCAGGAATTACTCCTGGCGGTGCTCAGGGATGCTGGGAATATGGGATGCTGGGAATCGAACCGGGGTCGGCCGCGTGCAAGGCAAACGCCCTCCCTGCTGTGCTATTGCTCCAGCCCCTGTAAAAGCATTTTCTCTGCTTCCCGTCCGGGTTCCAGCTCAGCTCCAGAGGAGTCCCAGGTCTCGGGGTCTTTGGCGCTTTCGGGGAAGCAAGCCCCGTGCTGCTAGCTGCCCCCGCCCGCGCAGGGTCAGCCTTGCAGGGTCAGCCTTGCAGCCGCTCGTGAGCGCCGGCTCGCTGGGATCCTGCCGCCACGCTCCCCTCTCCGCTCCGCTTCCCTCTGGGCCTGTCATCCTCGTGTCCCCCGGGGACGGGAGGACCCGTGAGCGCCCTCTCTCTCACGGCGGCCCCTCTGCTCTCTCCAGGAGAGCCGGGTGAGCAAGGCGGTGGAGGTGATGATCCAGCACGTGGAGAACCTCAAGCGCATGTACGCCAAGGAGCACGCCGAGCTGGAGGATCTCAAGCAGGTGCTCCTGCGGAACGAGAGGTCTTTCAACCCGCTGGAAAACGAAGGTAAGGGGAGGGAGGGCGCCCGCAGCGTCCTGGCTCAGCCTCCTTTCTCTGTGGTGTCCTCGGACTGAGGAGTGGGCGCGGGGCAGGATAGCACAGTGGGTAGGGAGCTTGGCTTGCACGCAGCCCACTCGGGTTCGAATCCTGGGGCCGCATAGGGTCCCCCGAGGACCTCCCAGGGTCCCTCCTAAGCACAGAGCCAGACTCAGCGCCTCACTGCTGCAAGTGACTCCCACCCCCTCTCTCCCCACCCTGCCCCCCTGCCGACTAGAATGAGTCTTAGGTTCAGGTTATAATTAGAAAAAAAACACACAATCTTGGTGTTTCTAGGGTCAAAAGTAACACATCAGTTGAAAAATGGGTTGGGAGACGAGATCTTCAGAAATGACCCCCGGCCCTGTTCAGCTTGCTGGGATGAGAATAGCACTGCACTGTCAGAGCACTGTCGTCCTGTTGATCATCGATTTGCTCGAGCGGGCACCAGTAACGTCTCCATTGTGAGACTTATGACTGTTTTGGCATATCGAATACACCATGGGGAGCTTGCCAGGCTCTGCCGTGTGGGTGAGATACTGTCGGTAGCTTGCCAGGCTCTCCGAGAGGGACAGAGGAATCGAACCCCGGGTTGGCCGCGTGCAAGGCAAATGCCCTACCCGCTGTGCTATCGCTCCAGTCCGAAAGTAGTGAGTGGTCACAAGGTCAACCTAAAGTCGACCTGGAGATGAGAACAAATGTCTTTTATTTATTTTGGCTTGGGGGGCCGCTCCTGGCGATGCCCAGGGGTCACTCCAGGCTGTGCACTCAGGAATGACTCCTAGAGGCACCTCAGGGATCATATGGGATGCCGGGGATCGGACCCAGGTCAGCCAACTGCACTATCATTTGGGTGAGAGTGAAAGTCTTCTCTTTTTTCTTTTCTTTTCTTTTTTTTTTTTCTGGTTCACACCTGGCAATGCTCAGAGGTTATTCCTGGCTCTGCACTCAGGAATTACTCCTGGCAGTGCTCGGGGGACCCTATGAGATGCCAGAGATTGAACCCGGGTCCGAGCATGCAAGGCAAATGCCCTATGTGCTGTGCTATTGCTCTTGACCCAAGAGTGAAAGTCTTAACCCGACTGAGGTGAGCCGGTGGAGTGGCCGGTGGAGTGACCGGTGGAGTGACCAGTGGAGTGACCGGTGGAGTGACCGCGCTCATCGGCTTCACGTTCCCAAGAGAAATAAGCCTAATGCAGTGAGCTGAGAGGGCACGCAGGAGACTAGAGACGCCAGCCAGAGTCTCTTAACCTCAAGCTGAAACAGTCTGATAACAGGGCGGGGATGTGGTGGGGCGGAGCACTGCGAGGTGAGACTCTGGCCGGGGGGGGGTCAGTCCCCGCAGTGCAGCCCCCAGCCCGCAGAGCGCGTTAGCTTCTTCCTTCTGCTCTCCACCACTGGCCACTGTACGGGACGAGGCCCTAATCCAGGCAAATGTTTCCTTTCTCTTTAGAAGACTGCCAACACAAAAAGCGCTCGTCCTCCCTGAACCCCAAGGTAACTGCGAATCCGCGTAGCACGGTTGGGTCCAAGGGACAGGAGAGGCGGCCTTACCGGCACTCAGAGCGGCCGGGCTCTGCGGGACACGCGTGCATGCAAGCGTGTTCAGAAGCGTGGGCCTGCAGCCTCCCGCCGCTCTTGCATGCCAGATAAGATGATGTGGTTACTGCCCCGGGAGGGAGGGGCCGAGGGTGGCGCCCTCTCCCCCACACCTGGACAGGGGCCTCCGGACAGTGAGGGCGACTTTGCAGAACCTGTGAGGACATCCCCCCATGCTTAAGCTTTAGGCACACAACCTCCTCACACGGGGTCACAGCCCAGGGGGAAGAGAAGGAGCAGCTCTGCATTCTTCTGTCTCTCTCGGGTCTCTGTCTCTGTCTCTGACTCTCTCTCATCTCTGTCTCTCTCGGGTCTCTGTCTCTGACTCTCTCTCTCATCTCTGTCTCTCTCGGGTCTCTGTCTCTGACTCTCTCCCTCATCTCTCTGTCTCTCTCGGGTCTCTGTCTCCATCTCTGACTCTTTCTCTCATTTCTCTGTCTCTCTCAGGGTCTCTATCTCTATCTCTGTCTCTCTCTCATCTCTGTCTCTCTTGGGGTCTCTGTCTCTGACTCTCTCTCTCATCTCTCTGTCTCTCTCGGGGTCTCTGTCTCTATCTCTGACTCTCTCTCTCATCTCTCTGTCTCTCTCGGGGTCTCTGTCTCTATTTCTGACTCTCTCTCTCATCTCTCTGTCTCTCTCAGGGTCTCTGTCTCTATCTCTGACTCTCTCTCTCATCTCTCTGTCTCTCTCGGGTCTCTGTCTCTATCTCTGTCTCTGACTCTCTCTCTCTCATCTCTCTGTCTCTCTCGGGGTCTCTGTCTCTATCTCTGACTCTCTCTCTCATCTCTCTGTCTCTCTCGGGGTCTCTGTCTCTATCTCTGACTCTCTCTCTCATCTCTCTGTCTCTCTCGGGTCTCTGTCTCTATCTCTGTCTCTGACTCTCTCTCTCTCATCTCTCTGTCTCTCTCGGGGTCTCTGTCTCTATCTCTGACTCTCTCATCTCTCTGTCTCTCTCGGGGTCTCTGTCTCTATCTCTGACTCTCTCTCTCATCTCTCTGTCTCTCTCGGGGTCTCTGTCTCTATCTCTGACTCTCTCTTTCATCTCTCTGTCTCTCTCAGGTCTCTGTCTCTATCTCTGTCTCTGACTCTCTCTCTCATCTCTCTGTCTCTCTCAGGTCTCTGTCTCTATCTCTGTCTCTGACTCTCTCTCTCTCATCTCTCTGTCTCTCTCGGGGTCTCTGTCTCTGACTCTCTCTCTCTCTCTCTCTCTTTCTTTCCCTCCCCCTCTCCCCCCCTTTCTCTCTTTGCACTTCCTGGAAGTCCCATGTAACATTTTCCTTTTCTCCTCTGGTCAGAAATGAGACTGGGGAAACAGTTTTAATTCTCGAACGCTTGGGCAAACCCTAGGGACGTGTAAGCTCTCAACAAGGAGTGGGCGAGCAGGATGCTGAAAGGCAGCCAGCCGCTCTGGCATCCATTTGGACATGAGGCCTTCATAGAATTTCTGCATGGGACTTGAGTGACTTTCAGACCATTCCATCCCGACCTTTTCCCACAGATGGGCACAGTCACAGCCGCAGAACTTAAGTGAGCAGTTGTGATCACGTAGGAGCGGAGCCCTCATCAAATCCAGGCTCTTGGACTGCAGTGTTATTATCATGGCTATTGTTGTCTGGGGGGCTCCCAAGGGGTGTCCAGGGGTCCCCAGCATCGTTCCTGGTGATATTTAGCCAACCACACGGGTAGTTCAGTTCACACAGGTAACTCAATCCTTGTGGTATTGAGGACCACCAGGGGAACTCAGTGGGGGCCAGGGGCCTCCAGGTCACTCCTGGCCACGCTCAGGAGGCCACGCAGTGCTGGAGCGCAAACCCAGTTGGGTGAATGCAGGGCATGTGCTAATGCCAGTCCAATACGCTACTGTTATTCGTAGTTTGGGGGGTCACACCTGGTGGTACTCAGGGCTTACTCCTGAATCTGCGCTCGGGGATAGAAACTGTGAGCACAAGGCAGGAGGTTAGGGTTAGGGCTAGGGTTAGTACCTGCGGTACTGTCTCTCTGGCTCCCCAAGATGTTATTTTTTGATGCTCAACCTAAGAATTCAATTAGGGATGATGGTTTTTTTTTTAAAAAAAAAAGATTCACATAAAATCTTCCCTGCACTTAAGATATTTTTATTTCCTGAAGTAAAATCTATTTGACCTATAAGCCCAGCTGATAGTAATATGGCACTTCCCTGTGCAAAACTCAAGGCAGCTGTATGAACACGTCTATTCCTCAGAGCCCACGCAGGCCAGGGAGAGGGCCCGGAGCTGGAGTGCACGGTTAGCTTGTGGGAGCCCCGGTGTGGTCCTTGCACCACGTGGTCAGCCACGCACCTTCGGGAGCGACCCCCATGCACAGAATTCAGAGAAGAAACAAAGAAACAAAAATCATGTTCATCCTTATATGTGTTGCTTGGGGGCCTCAGCCAGTGGCCGCAAGGGCTCCGTGCCTGGCCAGGGACTGAGCCTTGAATGCATTAAATGGGGGGAAATTGTGACAGGAGAAAAGTATAAACACAAACACCTGCTTGTCTCTTCTTGTGCTGGGGAAAATCTAAGTTTAAAAGAATCAGTGGCCGGGGGCTGGAGCGATAGCACAGTGGGTAGGGCATTTGCCTTGCATGCGGCCAACCCGGGTTCAAATCCCAGCATCCCATATGGTCCCCTGAGCACCGCCAGGGGTGATTCCTGAGTGCATGAGCCAGGAGTGACCCCTGTGCATTGCTGGGTGTGACCCAAAAAGAAAAAAAAAAAAGAATCAGTGGCTGAAGAGAAAAGACAAATTGATGTGGCTGCATTAACAATGAGATTCCAGGCTGCCTGGAATGAAAATGTTCAGATAAAAATGTTAAGGGAAAATGTTCATGCTGCCATTAACTAGGAAAACATTGTCTCCCAGAAATATGAGCAAAATTAATCTGAGCAAAGGCCATAAACCCCTCAGAGTGGATACCAGTGGTTCACAAAGAAAGACAACCTTCGGTGCCACTGTCGGCCAAGCCTCACAGTAGTTGAGTAAAGCTAATAAAGTAGCAAATAAAGCTACAGCCTTATATTCCTAATTTGATGGGCACAATTTATGCTCATCCCATGCTGGGAAAGGTTGACTGGATTTGTTGACTATTTCCAGAGAGAAATTTTGTCGTAATGAGGCCTTTAAAAAATAAAACTACTAGAGGCTGGAGCGAGAGCACAGCGGGGAGGGCGTTTGCCTTGCATGCAGCCAACCCGAGTTCAATCCCCAGCATCCCATAGGGTCCCCCAAGCACCACCAGGAGTGATTCCTGAGTGCAGAGCCAGGAGTAACCCCTGAGCATCGCCGGGTGTGACCCAAAAAGCCAAAAAATAAGTAAGACTAGTAGGGCAGGGGCCGTGGGTGTGAACCAGGAGTTCCGCAGGCCCCGAGCTCCATCCCCAAGACCCGCGTGGCCCCCAGTACGGTTCTCGGTACTACTACCCCCAGGCAGCACCGAATCTCAGGACCTGAGCATTTTACCATCATTTCGGCACCAGTGCACCAAATTCACCAGGCGTGGCCCCGAGGTGCCCTGAGCATGGCCCCGGGGCTGCCCCCAGGGATAAAGCGGGTCTCCTTGTCACCCGGGGCCCCGTGCCCGGGTGTCAGGACAGCGAGTCCGACAGGTGGCCGAAACCGTGGAGGAGGACCTCAATGTCTCTCTCTGTCCCTGGACAGCCCCCTTCTCTCCGGAGAGTGACCATCGCCACTTTGCCCAGGGGCATTGGCAACATGGGGACGGTAAGCCCAGTCGCGCGTGCCCTTCGCCAAAAGGCAAATTCGTTTTCAGATGCTAAAATACCGCGCTCACTCCAGGTTTATTCTCTTGTTTCCTCCACATCTGCATCTTGAAGGTGGCTGGGATGGAGAGCAACGACCGATTCGGCCGGCGGTCGAGCAGCTGGTGAGTCTCACCCCCGCAACTCGCGGGGAACCTCCCAGGTTCCCGGCAGGAGAAAGCAAATACATGACCTGGAGCAAGCGATAGTCGTGTCTGGTTTGTACACGACCAGGAGGAGTTTCGTTGTTCCGGAAGGATGAAGCCAGTGTTACTGCGCCTGGGCCAAGGACAAAAATTAGAATCCAGAATATATTCATGAGACTTGTTTTGCTTTTGTTTTTTTTGCTTTTTGGGTCACACCCGGCGATGCACAGGGGTTACTCCTGGCTCATGCACTCAGGAATAACTCCTGGCAGTGCTCGGGGGACCATATGGGATGCTGGGAATCAAACCCGGGTCGGCCGAGTGCAAGGCAAACGCCCCACCCGCTGTGCTATTGCTCAAGCCCTTCATGAGATTTGTTTTGGAGCCACACCTGGCAACGCTCAGGGTTACCCCTGGCTGTGCACCAGGGACACTCCTGGTAGTGCCGGAAGGGGGCGCTATATGGGATGCTGGGGATCAAATCTGGGTCCGGCGCCTGCAAGGCAAAAGCCCCCTCCTCCGCTCCCCCCCACCCCGTTCCCGCTGTACTACCTCTACAGTCCTCTCTTTAGAACGCAGTATTTTTTATGTAGATCTCAGGAGGAGGAATGGGATTTGCTACGGGGCAGGGGTGTGCGTGACGTGACGGTGGCTGTGATCTTTACTTAGGCGCATTTTGGGCTCCAAGCAGAGCGAACACCGGCCCTCGCTGCAGCGGTTCATTAGCACCTACTCCTGGGCCGATGCAGAAGAAGAAAAGGGCGAGCTCAGGTAGGTGGAGCCGCGTGGGCGGGGATCGCTGTGGGCTGGTGCGGACTCTGAAGAATCCTCATCCCCGGGAACTTCAGGTTTTAGCCCTTCCCTTAGAAACACGCCCGAAGTCGGCCAGGTCCGGGCGGCTGGTTCCCAGGGGTGGATGCAAAGGGCGCCAGGGCACCCAAGTCAAAAGGAACGGTGGGTGCACGTGTGTAGTCCCCACCCATAGTCGCTTCGCCAACGGAAGGCACGGGAGGCACAGCTGCACAGTGGCCCCGGCCCCTGGCTCCAGCGCGTCTGGCTGAAGGGACTTGTCCAGAGCAGGGAGCCGGGCTGAGCCGGGGACACTGCGGCCTCCAAGGCGCAGCTGGGCGGGGCCTCACCTGCAGTGCGCAGGGCTCTACCGCTCTACCTGCAGAGGGCGGGGCCTCACCTGCAGTGGGCGGAGCTCCACTTACAGGGAGCGGGACCTCATCTGCAGGGGGTGGCCCCATCTGCAGGGGGCGTGGCCCCACATACGTTTCTATCGCAGAGTCCCCTCCTCACGTACCTCATACACATCGCACCCTGCTGCGTTCAGGAAATATACCTGGGGGCTGTAGCCTGGACTGGCAACACGTCTCTCCCCAGCTTCTAGTGCCCCAGTTTCTACAACAATCACTGTATTTCTAAGCAGAGAAAGGGACTTTTTAGACCATAGTTCCGGTAGATGGTTAAAATGTAAATTTTGGTGAATCAGCTTCCAAGACCTTCATCCACTCTTTGAAAAGCAACACAAGCATATAGCAAGCCTGTCAGGGATACAGTAACACTGGACCCTGTTCTATAGAAACAGCCCCTTAGGGATACAGTAGCACTGGACCCTGTTCTATAGAAATAGCCCCTTAGGGGTACAGTAACCCTGAACCCCATTCTATAGAAAGAGCCCCTTAGGGATACAGTAACACTGAACCCTGTTCTATAGAAGCAGCCCTTCAGGGGTACAGTAACACTGAACCCTGTTCTACAGAAACAGCCCCTTAGGGATACAGTAACACTGGACCCTGTTCTATAGAAGCAGCCCCTTAGGGATACAGTAACACTGGACCCTGTTCTATAGAAGCAGCTCGTCCTTGCTTTCCAGCGTCCCTAAACAGTCAGTTCTTCTTTATAGACCTAAAGACGACACCGAGCCACCCGGAGAAGAAGCTGCAGAGGAAGACAGGAGGCCGAGTCTGAGCGAGAAGAGAAATGACCCCCCCAAATGGGCCGTGTGGGCTGTGTGAGTGCCGTGTGCCGGGCCGGGGAGGGGTGAGGGCAGCGGGCGGCCTAGGTGCCTGGCGGGAGGCACAGCTGCCCGTGGCCTGCGGGGCTCCCCCCTCACCCTCTTTTACAGGAAGTGCATTCTGGGTGGTCACTCACCCGAGTCCAGTCCCCACCAAGAGCCTGGGTGACCTGGCCAAATGCTTCCACGGCCACGGCCTGACCGTTCCACCTGTGAGAAGGGGCTGAGGAAGGCCGGGCTGTCCGTAGGGCTGGGTAGGGGCCACAGCTGAGGGCGCTGGAGTGCGCGCCCGGCTGCGGAGGGTTCGAGGTCCCCTCACTGCTGGGCCTGAGAGCCGCAGGAGTGTCCCGTCCTGAGCACTGCACGGGACACACCCCCCCTAGCCTGCTCCCCCCCGGACCCCAGTCAAGGCTCTGCCGTCGTGATTAACAGGGGGTGCTGGCGGGTGCCGACACGTATTCCCGGGGGCTCACCCCCGGCTGTGGCTTCATGAACGCAAACCGCAGCGCTGGTGTTAGGCGGAGCCACTTACAAATAGCTTCTGTGGCAGTTCCTCGTGCTCTGCTTGCTCTAGGAGGATAAGCCGCCGTAGCAGGCTGCAGGCACGAGAAACGCACGAGAAACGCTTCCGGGTTGGGGCAAGAGGGCATCTTCTACAGCCTTGCTAGGGCACGGGGCTTCTTACGTTCTAAGCGTGAGCGGGGGCGGTGGGGGGCAGGTGCAGGGGCCCACGGGGCTGACCCCAGGCCTGTGCGTGTCTCCAGCCAGGACAGGCTCACGGCGTGGACGGCCCAGCTCAAGACTTCCGTCCGCAACGCCAAGGCCCCCTGGCTCTCTGTGGCCCTCCTTGTCCTGGTCGCAGCCCTGATCAGCTTCCTCACGGGCCGGTTCTTCCAGAAGTCCGTGGACGCCGCGCCCACGCAGGACGGGGACTCATGGATGTCTCTGGAGCATCTCCTGTGGCCGTTTACCAAGCTCCAGCCCCAGGGGCCGCCCCCCGTGTGAGGGCAGCGGGGACCCCCGATTCTTAGGGTCTCCGCCTCCGGACCCTCTGATCCGTCACTGCCCCTCTGTGGCGTGTCCCCTCCCAGCCCACCCCCGCCCCACCACCACGGGAAGGCCTTGCCTGCCGGGGAGCCTCCCCGAGGAGAGAGATTATTGTTTTTAAATTTTTATAGAAATAAAAATAGTTACGAGTGCACCGGGAAGACGGCTTTAATGGCCCCCGCCACCCGAGTCCCTGCGCAGGGCTGAGGCGGGACTACGAGTAGCTGAGCGGGCGGGTGGACAGCAGCATGTGGCAGACGGTGTCCACGAAGAGGGCGCTGGAGTTCCTGATGTTGTCCAGGGCAGCGGGGGAGGCCACGCCCGTGACCATGTGGTACAGGGTCGAGTGGAACTCCGAGCCCTCCTGGGGCTGCTCCGAGAAGTCCTCGCTGTACTCGCTGACGTGCAGCCTCTGGGCGCGGTCGCCCGTGAACATGACGATCATGCAGTCGATGTCCTGAATCGACTCCTCTTCGGGGTTGTGCTCCCTGGCCTGAGGAGGGGGAGGAGGGGCCGTCGCTCAGCGGGAGCCGGGGTGGGGCCCCGGGGGGCCCTCGACTCTGACAGGAGGAAGGTGCGGGTGGCTCTGGGGGCCCCAGGACTATTGCATGGGAGGGGGGTGAATGGGCCAAAGGCTGAGAAGCCCTGAGGGCCGGTACATGACAGGACGCTGGTGCGTTTTGTACCCCGGGGGCCATCGGGCTGGACCCCAGAAGGCCAGGCCGAGCTGGCGGCCAGAGCCTCTCCAAAGGAAGCATGCCCTGGGTCCCGGTTAGGAACGGAGCCGAGTCAAATGTGTTCAGTTTATCGGAAGGACTTTCCTGCTCCAGGTACTGGGCACAGAGCAAAGGGGCAATCAGCTGACCGCTTCTCTATAAGAAGCATGTATTCCCAGAAAGCAAAAACAGAGAGAGAGAGAGAGAGGGGGGGGGGAGAGAGAGAGAGAGAGAGAGAGAGGGAGAGAGAGAGAGAGAGAGAGAGAGAGAGATAGGACTAGAGCAATAGCACAGCGGGTAGGGCGTTTCCCTTGCATGAAGCCAACCCGGTTTGATTCTCAGCATCCCATATGGTCCTCCAAGCACCTGTTTTTTAAAATCAAGACCTAGGTTTTATTTCCAGCATCCCATATGGTCTCCTGAGCACCACCAGGGGTGATTCCTGAGTGCAGAGCCAGGAGTAACCTCTGAGCATCGCCGGGTGTGACCCAAAAAGAAAAAAAAATTTTTTTTAAAGCATGTATTCGAGCAGAGTACTAATATTTAAAAAAAAAAAATCCCTTGTGTAGACTAAAACACTCTCGGCCAGCAATCAGGACACGCCAAGGCTCCTCCTTGCTGTGGAGCGGAAGTGCCGGGAGTGTCTGAGTCCTGGGCCCCGGAGGGAAGAGGAAGACTCTGGGCTGCCGTGGTGATGGTGGCAGACGCTTCCTCGGGTGCGAGGGCTCAGAGTCCATGTCGGGTAATGCCCTCCCCACCCCAGCCCCATTTCAGAGGAAGGCATGATCGATGCGCATCCTGCCCTTCAGGCCCTCCCCTTTGCAAGAAGCACAAAGTAGCTTTGGGGGCTTGGGGGTTTTCCCTTTGCGCATACGGTACCTTAAAGATGGCTTTCCTGGAGTCACAGTGTATGTTCCACTTGCTCCAGCCGAAGGCGAAGGCGGAGCTCAGCAGGGCCATTTGCTGGTAAGTCTTCACCTCCACCTTGGGGCTCTGCCGGGGCGAGGCACAGCGGGTCAGTACTCGCCTGGCATGCGATTTGATCCCCAGTACCCCAAATCCCACCAGGAGTGACCCAGAGCACAAAGCCAGGAGCAAGCCCCGAGCAATGTCCAGTGTGGCCCCCAAACCAAAGGCCAAGCCCAAGGCAGACAGCCTTGCCCGGTGGCCCTCTCCAGCCGCTGTCCCCACCCGGCTGCTCCGTGGTCTGTTTGCAGCCTGCAGGGCAGACCACCAGGTCCTCACCGGGCCCCCGCCCGCCACACGCTGACCTCTCCTCCACCTTCTCGGTGGCGCTTTGTTCCCTCCTGGGGCTGCCCTCGGGTCTGCAGGGCCCGAGTCCCCAGACACACGGCCCCTTGGTGCCTCTCGGCTTTCCAGACGAGAGTGAAGCCCCCCAGGGACCCGTCATTCGCCAGCGTGCCCTGGGGCCCCAGAACAAGGCGCGGGAAGGTGCCACAAAAGCTTGGGAGTGAGCCGAGACTTCCAGACGAGGAGCAGGACTTAACACAGCATTCGCACAGCACTTAAAAAAAAATTTTTTTTTAATTTTAGTTTTCTGGGGCCACACCCGGCAGTGCTCAGGGCTGACTCCTGGCTCTGAGCTCAGGGATCACTCCTGGTGGCCTCAGGGATCAAACCTAGGTTGGCTGCATGGCAGGAGAGTGCCCTCCCTCCCCTCTGGACAATCGCTCCAGTCCCTCATGGAGCACTTTATTATTTATTTTTCTTTTTGGGTCACACCCGGTGATGCTCAGGAGTTACTCCTGGCTCTGCACTCAGAAATTACTCCTGGCGGTGCTTGGGGACCATACAGGATGCTGGGAATCGAACCCAGGTCGACCGTGTGCAAGACAAACGCTCTCCCCGCTGTGCTATTTCTCCAGCCCCTTTTAGAGCACTTTAACTCCCACCCAGTCTCCCCCTCCTCCAAGTCCATCCTCATCAACGATTTTCCAAGTGTCTTTCGGGCCTCTACCTGCCCTGTCACTTTCTGGGACGTTAGCAACATTATCTGACCTCCCACCCCGACACGCCTCCTGGAGCTCAGAGTCATGCTGGGTCCTTTGCCTCCTAACCGGCTGCGAGGCTTCTGCTCGGTTCTGCGAGCAGGCTCGGCGCTGACGGGGGGACAGTCCTCACCTCCAGGTCAGTGAGCAGAAGCCCAAGGGGCCACAGGCAGCAACAGCAACTGGTCGAGACCCAGGGGCCAGGCCGGAGCGATAGGACAATGGGGAGGGCGTTTGCACAAGGCCGACCTGGGTTCAATTCTCGGCATCCCATATAGTCCCCCGAGCACCACCAGGAGTAGTTCCAGAGTGCAGAGCCAGGAGTGACCCCTGAGCATCTCTGGGTGTGACCCAAAAGCAAATAATAATAATAATAATAATAATAAAAGACCCAGAGGCCGTGGGGTTTCTCTGCTCCTCCCGCAGCCCGAGGTACTGTTTGGGGACACGCTGAGTCACCAGGGTGTTAAGACACCACGAAGCTGTCTAAGGTGGGGGAACGGGGAATGGACGCCGACGGGAGATGACTGGCACTTCCGGCTCCAGACCCACTTCTCTGGGGCCCCGTGGTGGGACTGAGAGACCCTGATTTGGGGTCTCGCCTCTTGTTTCCTCCCTGCCCTGGAGGCCCGGGCTGGCCGG
The DNA here is from genome assembly GCF_027595985.1 of Sorex araneus. Taxonomy (NCBI): domain Eukaryota; kingdom Metazoa; phylum Chordata; class Mammalia; order Eulipotyphla; family Soricidae; genus Sorex; species Sorex araneus. Next base: position 64,030,827 of record NC_073311.1, read on the forward strand.
AGAGGGACAGGGCAAGCTGTCTGCAGAAGCGGAGATGTCCTCACGCTCGGGGGGGGGGGGGGATCAGGCTTACCTTATAGTTTATAAGCACGTAGAAGTGAGAGTGTCCAGAGGGGAAAATGTTCAGTCCGGCGTTTTTTAAGGCAAGAATGAAAGAAATGGGCGTCATCCATTTTCCTTCCAGAAAAGTGAAGTCCTGGTTGTTACGTAAGTCAAGGGAGGCTAGCAGACAGAGGTTGTCCTAGTTTTCAGAAAAGAAGGTTGTCTATGAGTCAGAGGAGTTCATTATCATTCTGGGGCAGGCCTGGTCTGAAAGTTCCGGCACAAAGTCCTCCCCGATCTCTAGCAGCTTCCTTCTTGGGGTTTTAAGCAAAGAGGAGAACTAAAACACTAAAACATCTCCCTGGGGTTTTAAGCAAAGAGGTGAACTAAAACACTAAAACATCTCGCTGGGGTTTAAGCAAAGAGGAGAACTAAAACATCTCCCTGAGCCCTAGCACAGCAGGGAGGGCGTTTGCCTTGCATGCGGTTGACCAGGGTTCGATTCCCAGCATCCCGTATGGTTCCCTGAGCATCGCCAGGAGTAATTCCTGAGTGCATGAGCCAGGAGTAACCTCTGCTAGGAATCAGGTGTCGAGATTTGGGCGGGGGGGGGGGAGATGGGAGCCACAAGCAGTGGTGCTCAGGGTTCATTCCTGGCTCTGCAGTCAGGAGTCTCTCTTGGTGGGTTCGGGGACCATATGGGGTGCTGGGAGTCAAACTCAGGTTGGCCTTGTGCAAGGCAAGTGCCGTCCCTGCTGCATTATTGCTCTGGTGCCTCGGGTGGATGGGCTTGAGCGATAACGCAGTGGTAGGGCATTCGCCTTGCATGTGGCAGACCTGGGTTCGACTCCTCCGCCCCTCTCAGAGAGCCCAGCAAGCTACCGAGAGTATCCCGCCCACATGGCAGAGCCTGGCAAGCTCCCTGTGGTGTATTCGATATGCCAAAAACAGTCACAACAAGTCTCACAATGGAGACATTACTGGTGCCCACTTGAGCAAATGGATGAACAACGGGATGACAGTGCTATAGTGCTACAGTGATACCTCAGGTGGCAACTTTTAAGAATCACGCTTGGATGTTTAAATTTTAGTTGTATGAAAAATCATTATGTTTGAATTTAACAATATAAAATTATTGTCGACTTAAAGGTTAGCAAGGGGCAGATGAAAGGTGTTGAGGTGATTTCACCTATCTTGTGTGGGTTTTTTTTTTTTTTTGGCTTTTCGGGTCACAACCAGTGATGCTCAGGGGTTAGTCCTGGCTCTGCACTTAGGTGCTCGGGGGACCATATGGGATGCTGGAAATTGAACTCGGATTGGCTGCATGCAAGGCAAACGCCCTACCCGCTGTACTATCGCTCCAGCCCATGGTGTGGTTTTAAAAGCAAAATCTGATAGTCTGGTGACCCTGCCACATTCACAAGGAATTTCAGGCTCTTCTGCTGTTTTGCTGAGTTGGGGGACATCACCCTGTGTAAAATACAAATGTAGAAGCGCGGAAGGGGTGATGTGATGTGTTTGAGGGCTCTCGGATTGGCACTCTCTCTCTCTCTCTCTCTCTCTCTCTCTCTCTCCTGCTGCTCTCGTTCAGTGCTCTCGAGCCGCTGTGTATGGACCGGATGGTGATGGCTCCTCCTTGTGCTCTGCTTCTGTGTGAGCCACTGTGCTCTCTTCTGTCTGTCTCTCTATCTCTCTCTGTCTCTGTAGTCTCTCCTCTGGTCTCTTCCGACCTCTCTCTGTCTCTATTGTATCTCCTATGGTTTCTCTCCCGATCTCTCTCTCCGGAGCCCTCCTCACTCTCACTTTTGACTCTGACCCTCACTTCTGACTCTGACTCTCACTCGCTTTGTGCTCTTTCTTTCCCCTGCTTCTGGCTCCAGTGACTCCCTGATTCTCTTTTGCCTTGTGCTGTTTCTGTATCTTCTCCCTACTTCTCTCACAGCTTTAGTTTACATAGCAATCACATAGGGTGGTGACACAAAGGTGGGTTGAACATTAACAATCAACACAGAGGGGTAAGGCCACTCCTCCAGGAGATTAACAAAATCTCATCTAAGGAGATTACTCCAGATTACGACGAGATCTGCTTAAGGGCAGGATCCCATCCAGGGCGTGTCGCTTTCTTCCTTCCTCAGCTAGTAATCCACTTAAATAGTTGTAGTAAATTTACTTCTAATATTTCTAGCAATGCCATTCTGTATGAGCACAGTAAGAGATACATCAGATTTAAAGTTTAGTTCTTCCTGAGGACATTCACTATATATTCCAGACCACAGTCCTCAAGCCATGTTAGTCTTCCTAACCCCAGCAGGGTCCTAGTGTCATCGTTACTTTTGGATCATGACAGCATTTGTCTATGACCATGCTCTCAACTTATAGCTGAATATTGTGGCGCTTTGGCCTGGTCCATTTTGATGCCAGGGTAGCTCACAGCTTGCCCTGGGTCCATTCCGTCCCTCGTCAGAACCCTACTTTTGGGGTGCTAGGAACTAAGGGCAACTGAGTCAAGAAATCAGATGCCCACTAATCATCAGAGAGATGCAGATCAAAACAACCATGAGATACCACCTCACACCACAGAGACTAGCACACATCCAAAAGAACAAAAGCAACCGCTGTTGGAGAGGATGTGGGGAGAAAGGGACCCTTCTTCACTGCTGGTGGGAATGCCGACTGGTTCAGCCCTTCTGGAAAACAATTTGGACGATTCTCAAAAAATTAGATATTGAATTCCCATTTGACCCAGCAATACCACTGCTGGGAATATATCCCAGAGAGGCAAAAAAGTACAATCGAAACAACATCTGCACATGTATGTTCATCGCAGCACTGTTTACAATAGCCAGAATCTGGAAAAAACCCGAATGCCCCAGAACGGATGACTGGTTGAGGAAACTTTGGTACATCTATACAATGGAATACTATGCAGCTGTTAGAAAAAAGGAGGTCAAGAATTTTGTAGTTAAGTGGATGGGCATGAAAAGTTTCATGCTGAGTGAAATGAGTCAGAAAGAGAGAGACAGACATAGAAAGATTGCACTCATCTATGGTATATAGAATAACAGAGTGGGAGACTATCACCCAAGAACTGTAGAAATAAGTACCAGGAGGTTGACTCCATGGCTTCGAGGCTGGCCTCACGTTCCGGGGAAAGGTCAACTCAGAGAAGCGATCACCAACTACATTGTAGTCGAAGGCCATGTGGGGGAAGGGAGTTGCGGGCTGAATGAGGGCTAGAGACTGAGCACAGCGGCCACTGAACACCTTTATTGCAAACCACAACAGCTAATTAGAGAGAGAGAACAGAAGGGAATGCCTTGCCACAGTGGCAGGGTGGGGTGGGGGGGAGATGGGATTGGGGAGGGTGGGAGGGACGCTGGGTTTACGGGTGGTGGAGAATGGGCACTGGTGAAGGGATGGGTTCCCGAACTTTGTATGAGGGAAGTATAAGCACAAAAGTGTATAAATCTGTAACTGTACCCTCACGGTGATTCTCTAATTAAAAATAAATAAAATTAAAAATAAAATCAAAAAAAAAAAAAAAAAGAAATCAGATGCCCAGGAGTATTATTGGAGTCAATCAGCTCCCAAATTACAAAGCATAATATAAACTGTCTTCCTGTGTCCACACAGAAAGGACATTGCTCTAAGGTAAACTGAGTCCCTGCGGCAAAGCTAAAAGGACAAACCCCATGTTCTCCTACAGCCCTGCTGCACTCAGGGCCTAGCCTGGCTCTGGTGAGGGGTCACTCCCAGAGGTGCTCGAGGGGCAGAGCAGAAGCAGGAGATTGAAGGCAGTCGGCACCTTCATTCCTTTCTGTCTCTCCAGCCTTGAAGCGACTAGAGTGAGGTCCCTCTCCGACACACTGAGAGCCACTCACTTCAGGGATGCATCCAGTGACTGCTTTATAACATTACCAAGTGCTTAAAATACCGTAAATCCGTTTTAGAACATTTTTTTGCATGCTGACACCTGACCCCTGCCCCACGCCCCAGCAAAGACCCTTCAGCACACTTACACAGAGACCCTTCAGCACACTTACACAGAGACCCTTCAGCACACTTACACAGAGACCCCTCAGCACACTTACACAGAGACCCTTCAGCACATTCCCCAGCCTCAGCCCTAGGCAACCAGGTCCACTTGGTGCCTCAGTGGCTCAGGGTGAGTGGCAATGGCGTGCCGCCTGAGAGCAGCGTCCAGCGTGGGGCCAAAGCCCAGGAGTGTCCTGCAAAGTGGCTCACCAACTCCGGGTACCACTCCCCGGAGAGCGGCTGGCGGCTTCCCTCACTGGTCTAGTCCTGCTACTTCCGCAGAGCCCCCAAACCTAAGAAAACAAGAGCACGGAGCCCTACTTCCTCCGGGCCGTTGCTCATTAATGCTTCTCGTAGCATGAGAGCGCAAGGTACAACTGGAATGTATGTATTGGGGGTTGGAGCGATAGCACAGCAGGTAGGGCGTTTGCCTTGCACGCGGCTGACTCAGGTTTGATCTCTGGCATCCCATATGGTCCCCCAAGCACCGCCAGGAGTAATTCTTGAGTGCAGAGCCAGGAGTAACCCCTGAGCACCACCGGGTGTGACCCAAGAAGCAAAATTAATTAATTAATTAATTGGTCACTGTCACTGTCATCCCGTTGCTTATCGATTTGTTCGAGTGGGCACCAGTAACGTCTCTCATTGAGAGACTTATTGTTACTGTTTTTGGCATATCCAATACACACGGGTAGCTTGCCAGGCTCTGCCGCTTGGGCTCGATAGTCTCGGTAGCTTGCCGGGCTCTCCGAGAGGGACGGAGGAATCAAACATGGGTTGGCCGAGTGAAAGGCGAAAGCCCAATCGCTGTGCTATCGCTCCAGCCCAATTAATTAATTAAATTTTTGTAAAAAAGAAATGCATGTATTGAACATTTGAGGGTGTAACACGGCACCCTGCCCTCACTGGTCCCCCCGGAGGCTTCCTGATACGGGAGGATGCGGGGTCACGTACCTTGATGTGGATCTGAATCTTAGCAAACACCGTCTTCACGGTGAAAAGCGCCTGGTTCACGTCGAGGGGCACAAGTTCCCAGTACTGGAAAGGCATGTTAATGTGCGTGTCCTGGATCAGAGTGACGGGGCTGAAGGTGTCCATGCTGAAGGACACAAGCCTGCTCTCTGGGTTGTAGGAGGTGTGGCTGATGCCGTCCGTCTTCCAGAGTTTGACTTTATAAAAACATGGAGAAAGTTTGGTTTTTACTGACACAAAGCATCTGCTGGCTGAGGGGCTGGAGCCATAGCACAGCGGGGGAGGGCATTTGCCTTGCATGCTGCTGACCTGGGTTCGATTCCCAGCATCCCATTTAGTCCCCTGAGCACCGCCAGGAGTAATTCCTGAGTGCAGAAGCAGGAGTAACCCCTGAGCATCGTCGGGTGTGACCCAAGAAGCAAAACAAAATAAATAATAAGCATCTGCTGGATGAAGCCCCCGAGTACTGGCGGGTGGGCAGATTTGCCACGTGGGAGAGACGCTCCAGAGACCAACGTGCCCGCGAGCAGCTCGTGCCAGCGGGAGCAGGTCCCAGCGGGGCTCAGAGTCTCGGGATGAAATGTGGGGTTCACACTGACCTTGCCCTCGCCATGCTCTCCCCTCCCCAAGAGCAGGCCACACCCCGGGCCTGCTGCACGCTGGTCTTTCTCCCTGGAGAAGGCGGCCTCGCTGAAGTATACAGTTACTTGATTTAGTTTAGGCCGCAGGCTACGAGAGTGTTAGAGCTTGTGGAACTGGGTGCGAGGTTCCTGCACCCGCCACCGAGGCACCTGTGCTCCTTCCCTGCCGTCCCCCGTCACCTCAGTCTCACCTTCACCGCCACCCCCACAACCTCACTGCTGGTCAGCTCCGCAGCCCAAGGCCGAGGGTTCGTCTGTTCCCTTGTCCCCTGACTCAATACGTGAAATGTACTCGCCGTTGATGGTCCCGCCCTTCTCAGAGTCTGGCGTGCCGGCTTCTCCCCAGGCACCTGCTGTTCCGTCCCCGTTTAGTCCCACCCGCAGCCCCTGGGTACCCGCTCGTACTCCCCCATCTCTGGGAAGACAGACACTTTGTCTTCTCTGGGCGTCTCACATCACGCCATTGGCTAACCATGGTCTCTCGTGTTCTTCAGACTCAGCAAAACAGCACAGTTGGAAAATGGGCCCCCAAAGATAACGCATGATAGAACGCCCCAAGGACTCTAGTACAAACCGTCTGAAGTGACACAGTGAAGTGGCAGACTCAAAAACAAAAACAGGGAATTCTGCTGTGTACCCATGTGCATGCATGCATGTGCATGCATATGTGTGCGTGCACTCACGTGCATACACACATGCACATGCACACACACACATACACACTCACACATGCACACATACATGCACAGACACGCACATGCACACTCACGTGCACTTGCACACACATGCACAAGCACACACATGCACATGCACACACTCACATACACGTGCACACATGCACACAGACTTACACACACACACACACACACACACACACACACACACACACACGGGGCCTCCCCAGGACAACTCAGGGTGACCCTGGTCATTTTCTACCAGCGGTACAGCCTGACCCTCAGCACTTAGGCCTGGCAGGGCTGCAGGGCCTGAGACACATGGAAATGAAGTTAAACAAATCCAGATGCTTTTCTCCCCACAAGCCATGAGTACAAGAGAATGCAGGGAAAGAATCCCATTTACCACTGTACCAAAAGTGAGTCGGATACCTAGGAATAAATAAAGCCAAATTAATGAAAGGTTTGTACATTGAAAGTTCTAAGAGCTGCTGAAAGAAATAGGAGACATCAAGAAATGAGCAGATAATCTAGACTCCTGGACAGAGAGGGGAGGAATTATTCCCTAGTGCAGCCTTCAGATTCAGTGTAATCTACCGACGTTCCAATGACTTTTGTTACAGAAATAGAACCAGAAGTTCACAAACTTTGGAATTGCAAAAGATCCCAGTTGGCCAGATAATCCTGGAAATCAAACAAAACCAAAATGGAGTTATCACACTCAATCTCAAACTACTACAGACAAATAGGAACAAGACAGCACAGGATTGGGATAAGGAGTGGCAGGTCCCTGAACCAAATCAAAGTGAAAAAAAGAAAACATGAATATGAATAAATAGTGTCAGACAAAGGATACAAGAGTATTCAATGGAGCAAGAAGTCTCCTCAACACGCCGGCTGGGAAAACTGAATGGCCACATGCAAAAGAATGAAACTAGCCACATTTTGGGGACAGAAATTATAAATGGGCTACAGACTTTAAGATGTCTTTAAACCATAAAATACATAGAAATAGGATGTATGTACCATGCGAGGCTTTTTGTTATTGACCTTAAATTCAACTTCAACCGCAACTTGAAAACAAACAACTTCAACCGCAACTTGAAAACAAAAGCAATGATAAAAGCAGGACTGCATCTTACTATGCACGTCCTGCTCAGCCAGAGCACTGCGTTCCCTCTGAGCGCGGGATTCTGCATAGGAATGATCATGCAAACACACACACACAAAGCAAACTACTGAACGGAAGGAGATGTTTGCAAAGTCCTCAGCAGACAAAGGTAATATCTAAACTATATTCTTTGAGAATAAAATGCACAACAACCCAAACAACAACAACAACAACAAAAACCACCCAACAAACAAAATAAAGGAGAGGCATTATGGGAAGCAAGGTCAAGACTGTCCTCTGCGTGTCTGCCCAGAGAGGGAAACACACTGATTGAAGAAGCACAGCGGCCACGGAGCCCTGCGCTCTGCAGTGTCACTGGCCTTCGTCTGTGCTTGGAAACTGCCAGGTCCACACACAGACAGGTAACGGGACCACGGGAAGTCGTGGATGCGACTAGCAGGCACATGAAGTGCCACAGCACCTCAAAACGGAAAACCAACAGATTAAGGTCACGGAGAGTGAAACTGATTTTCCATTCGCCTCAGCGCCTCCACTCCTAGCAGAAGAGCGGCGCCTCTGTTGGACAACACTTTGATGCTCCCGCAGGAAGCTTAAGGTTTACCGAGCCACTCCCACAACAGAGCAACTGGGGCACAACTAGTAACCCTAGATTGCGTTTCTCTTTCCTTTATGTCGTTTGCATGGCTGGTTTAGCAATGTCCCTCTAGTGTGGACACAGGAAGACAGTCGATGCTGTGCTATGTAACTTGGAAGTTAATTGACTCCAAAATAATATTTGCTCCTGGGCATCCATATTTACTTACTTAAGCCTCAGCTGCCCTTAGTTCCTAGCACCCCAAGAGCAGGGTCCCGATGAAGGGCCTGATGGACCCAGGGCGAGTTCTAAGCTACCCTGGTCTCGAAACGGGCCAGGCCAAGTGCCATGATACTTAACTGTAAGCTAAGAGCTTGGTCCTGACACACCCCCAGAGATACTCGAGTGTGGAGGTTGCTGGGCCCTGGCGTCTGTCCTCCACTTGGGCGAATGCTCTGGTCGAACCCGAGCCCGGTCCACTCGAGCCACGGTCTGAGGCGGCATTTCCCACACCAGCCCTGGGTTTCCCTGCCCGCCTCTGCTTGGACCCGAGACGCAGGCGCAGCCTCTCCCAGAGCTCTGCCCTCGGGCGTGGGGCCGGTTCAAGCTGCCCCCCACCCAGGACGCTGACCACTCCCTGGACTGCCCGGGGAGAATGACGACTGGGGGTGTGGCCTGGAAGCCGGAACTTTCGCCAAAATAAGCAATCAAGTTTCACTCTTTTTAGGGGGGAAGGTGGGTAGTTGGAGTCACCCCCAGAGGGACTCAGGGTTGCCCCCAGCTCTGTGCCCAGGGGTCACTCCTGGGCTGTCTCCAGGACCACATGTGGTTCCAGGGTCCAAGCTGGGTCCATGCAAAGCAAGCGCCTGCCTCTGTCTCTCTCTCTAGCCCCAGAATCGAGTTGTAATCTGAGTTGTCTTACGGCGCACGTAGGCTTTTTCCTTTGCTATCGTATCTGGACACACACACACAAACACACATACACACACTTAAATCATAATGATGCCACAGTGTGATACCTGCCCAGCCAGCCCCCTTCGGGGAGGGGGGTCACAAAACTCGGCCAAACCTTTTTTTTTTTTTTTTTTTTTTGCTTTTTTTTGGGGGGGGATCACACCTGGCGATGCACAGGGGTTACTCCTGGCTCTGCACTCAGGAATTACCCCTGGCGGTGCTCAGGGGACCCTATGGGATGCTGGGATTTGAACCCGGGTCGGCCGCGTGCAAGGCAAACGCCCTACCCGCTGTGCTATCTCGCCAGCCCCCTCGGCCAAACCTTAAGCCCGGATCCCCGTTCACATCTCCGGTGAGCAAAGGAGGTGGGTTGTGAGACGGGGCCCTCGGGCGCCTCGCCGCACCTGTGGTTGGGGGTCCTAGTGCTCCGCCCGCCGTGCCAGACGCTTAGCCAAGGAGGAGGAAGCCCTTCTGTACCTTGAGGGTCCCACCTGGCCACCAGGGGATTCTCAAAGAAGACGACATTCTTGTGGACCTGCAGCGTGACCTCGATGGGCGGGAAGGCGTTTTCCACGTCTGCCTCTTCCGTGGTTTCTGGCGGGTAGATGTATTTCTGTAACCCTTCCTGGAGCACCTTTCCAAGGGGACCGAAAGGAACAGGACTTAGCAGCCGACAACCCGAGACACAAACGGCACCCGTGCAATTACTCTTTCCTGCTTGCTCGGCTTTTCGGGGGGCTCAGAGCAGGCAGTGCTCAGGGATGACTCCTGGTGGCCTCGGGGGACCGTAAGGGGACCCAGGGATAGAACCCAGGGCGGCTGTGTGCAAGGAGACTCCTTGCACAGTACTCGAGACACTATGCTCCACCCCTGCACAGTTCTTTTTTTTGGGGGGAGGGGTCACACCTGGCGATGCACAGGGGTCACTCCTGGCTCATACACTCAGGAATTACTCCTGGCAGTGCTCAGGGGACCCTATGGGATGCTGGGAATTGAACCCGGGTCAGCCGCGTGCAAGGCAAACGCCCTACCCGCTGTGCTGTCGCTCCAGTCCCCCTGCACAGTTCCTAACAAGCACTGCGACTTGCTTCCACTTCATTATACATTAACAAAACATCACAACAATTTTTTTTAATCGTAAAGAAAAGAATCAGAGTCCAAAGGTAATCGCGGTGCTCTGGGATCCCTACAGGTCTGATTCTGGCTGTGACTCCCCCATCACCTCCAAGCCGCAGGGCTGGGGGGGTGGGGAGGCCCCCCACAGATGGACAGAGGCCCAGAGAGCATCAGTGAGCCCCCAGAGGGAGGCGTCATTGGCAGGTGACTCTGGCCCAGTCTCAGCCGAGGGCTCCGAGACCAAGCTCAAGGGGACATGCGGCCCCGGCTCGAGCCGCCTGGGTTAGGTTCTGATCCTTGATTTTGACAAATCCCAGTCTGCCCAGCTTCCCGGGGTCCCGTCTCTGTCTCTCGGGATGGAGTGCAAGAGGGAGGGAAGAGGGCAGCGGCGGGCTGTGGGGGGCCCCACGTACCCGCACGATCACCCAGCCCTTCATTGGCTTGCACTGCGGCGGCAGCTCCAGAACGTCCAGGTGGTACACGCCACCCAGGGTGGAGAACTGGCACATGTCTACCTCGTCGTCTTCGAAGAAGTGGGGCTTGTCCTGCACGTTCTCCAGCATCTTCAGCTGCGCTGCGGGGAAGACGGCCAGGGCCAGGCTACTTTTGAACCCTCGATTTAATTTCATTTTAATTTTTTTCTCTTTTGCGTCACACCTGGCGATGCACAGGGGTCACTCCTGGCTCTGCACTCAGGAATCACCCCTGGCAGTGCTCAGAGGACCATAGGGGATGCTGGGAATCAAACCCGGGTCGGCTGCGTGCAAGGCAAACGCCCTCCCCGCTGTGCTGTCGCTCCAGCCCCTAAATCCTCAATTTTATTATTATCGCTACCATTATTATTATCCTTCACATTTTCCTAGGAGGCAAATGGGAGAAAATCCCCACACTGCTAAAGGAAGTTTTTTCTTCACTAGATGGTACTTTTTTTTTTTTTCAGGAAGAATCTGGACAAATTTTTAAAAAGTAGTTAAGAGAGGAGGGCGCGGGCTCTGTCCGGGGCTGAAGCAGACAAGTTTGACCTCCGGCACCGTGCTGCGCCCCTCCCCCGCCCCCAGCACCTTTGGAAGTGGCCCCCAAGCACAGAGCAGGAGGGAGTCCCTGAGCACCAGTGGGCGAGCCCCAAACCACTCCAAAACACAAAATCCATACAGGCCTGGGCGTCTGCAGAAACAAACGTGTGTTGGAGAAAGTGCACAAGAACGCAGCTCCAGAAAATATGCTCCGAGTTATGTGGGAAAGAGAGTCCTCCAGATACAGTTAAAAGGGGCTGGAGCGATAGCACAGCAGGGAGGGCATTTGCCTTGCACGCGGCCGACCCGGGTTCGATTTCCAGCATTCCATATGATTGCCTGAGCACCGCCTCCGGAGTGCATGAGCCAGGAGTAACCCCTGAGCATTGCCGGGTGTGACCCAAAAAGCAGGAAAAAAATGACACAGGCAGGAGGAGGAGAGACGGTGGGCAGAGGGTGAGGGGAGAAGAGACAGGTGAGAAGCAAGGGTCCGGCCACTGTGCGCCTGTGGTGTGCAGGAATGACAGAGCTGAGTACCCCAGCCACAGAGCCGAAAGCAGGAGCCCAAACTCAACCCAACTGGAACAACGCCCACTGAGAGGGCAGGTGGGGTGGTGGGCGGGGGCGACCCTGGGAACAGGGGTGGAGCGACGCTGACCCTGGAGCTGGGGTCGGGGCTGCAATGCGGTAGGTCTAAAACCCAATGAAGAGTAACTTTGCAAATCACGGTGCTTTCATGAAACTGGTGGCGGTGGCAAGAAGTTACTAGGAAGGAGAAGGTGATCAAGTCAAATCTCAGATGGAAGGACCTAGAAATTAGACATCACTATGGCTTTGACCTTTGCCCAAACTGTCAGATTTGGCGAGATGAGACGGCAAGGTAAGATTAGGCAGGATTCAGAAATGTGTGTGTTGTGTGTGTGCATGTGTGTATGTGTGTGTCTGTGTTTGTGTGTGTATATGTGTGTGTGCATATGTGTATGTGTGTTATGTGTGTGCATGTGTGTCTGTGTGTCTGTGTTGAGTGTGCACATGTGTGTATGTGTGTGTGCACGCATGTGTATGCACACATGTGTATGCATGTGTGTGCATGTGTACGTGTGGGTATTTGTCTGTGTTGTGTGTGCATGTGTGTATGTGTGTGTTGTGCATGTGTGTATGTGAGTGTTGTGTGTGCATGTGTGTTGTGTGTGTGCGCGTGTGTGTTGTGTGTGCATGTGTATCTGTGCTGTGTGTGCACATTCGTGTGCACATGCACGCACACATGAACAGCGTAGGGTGGGGGTGGGGGTCCGGTGTCTGGTGCTGGGGAAGGTCAGCTGCAGGGTGGCTCCTCAGCGCCACCCACCGAGGCTGCACTGCTGTGTGGAATGACCCGGGTAGCCCCACAGGAGGCGGCAGTGCCTGCGACAGGCGAGAACAATGCCCCACATCAGCCACTCCTGTAGCATGTGTGGCACCTTCCACGTCTGTGTGGAAAACTGCTCTGAGAACGATGAAGGTTGCCAGGTGAGACAAAGTAATTTCTACAAAACTGTGAGTCTAAGAGGACCCTGTGGCTTTTATGAGACAGAGTGTACATAAACTAAGAACTAAAGACGCCTTCGCAAGGGTTTCCAGAATCTCAAAGAATTCGCACTCTTAGGCCACTCTGGCAACATCTGGATTTCTTTGGTTTCGTGATGACCCGACGTTGGTGGACACACGGAATTCCCTGGGAAAGCCGAAAGCAGGGGCGGGGACGGGGGTACCTGCCGAGACCCTCTGGCTTAGCAGTGCCAGCTCCAGCTCCTGCGTGCCGGCTTTGGGGTCTTCCTCCTCCCCCACGGTCTGCGGAGGAAACAGAGAGGGAGGCTCAGGCTCTGCCCCCACGCCCAGCCCCCGCCCCCGACACCCGCTCTGGTCTCAAGCCGGACCCACAAGCACCGTCCAGCCAGGAGTCCCAGGGGACGTGTCCTACAGGACTCGGCAGGGGAGGAGCCAGCCCCGCGTGACGCCACGGAAGGAGGGTTCGAGTTTGCACCTTGGTCTTCACCACGTGCTCGACGTTGCTCTCTGAGAGTGATTCTGAAGACTGACGGCTTCTTGTTTGGTGGGGGTGGGCTGGGCGAGAATGGGGGGGTGGGGACCCTTCAGGAACTCTTCAGCCTGTGCCGAGCCCAGGCTCCGTCCCCTCAACTACCTTGCCCGGCCCCTGCCTTGGGGTCAGCCTCTCAGGGAACCATCTCCTGAAAGAGACCTGGGTAGAGGCCCTCGGTCGGTTCTAGAACATTCTTCTCAATCTGCAGCTAGCTCCCCGCTGTGCCCTTGGGCATGCGTCCTCACCTCCGGGGCAGTGGCCGGGCGGCACTTCCGGCCCTCCCCAGGTGCTACACCGAGGCCACCTGGCAGTGGCACTCGAGGCTGCTATCTCTGCTGGACAAACAGGGAAAGAAGCCTGTGGAGGCCAGGCCCAAGGGCCAGGTCCTGTGACTGCGGCACCCTGGAGTGTGACCGAGAAGGAGACTTAAGCAGGACAGTGTGACCCTGTGGGACTCTCCCCCATGGGACAGTGCACCATGGGGGACACTCCCCTGAGGGACAGTGTGTGACCGTGAGGGACACTCCCCTGAGGGACAGTGTGTGACCATGAGGGACACTCCCCTGAGGGACAGTGTATGACTGTGAGGGACACTCCCCTGAGGGACAGTGTGTGACCGTGAGGGACACTCCCCTGAGGGACAGTGTGTGACCATGAGGGACACTCCCCTGAGGGACAGTGTATGACTGTGAGGGACACTCCCCTGAGGGACAGTGTGTGACCATGAGGGACACTCCCCTGAGGGACAGTGTATGACTGTGAGGGACACTCCCCTGAGGGACAGTGTGTGACCGTGAGGGACACTCAGCTGAGGGACAGTGTGTGACCGTGAGGGACACTCCCCTGAGGGACAGTGTGTGACCATGAGGGACACTCCCATGAGAGAGAGTGTGTGACCATGAGGGACACTCCTGAGGGACAGTGTGTGACCATGAGGGACACTCCCCTGAGGGACAGTGTGTGACCGTGAGGGACACTCCCCTGAGGGACAGTGTGTGACCGTGAGGGACACTCCCCTGAAACACGCTCCCCTGTGGGACGCTTAGCCGGGAGTACAGTGTGGGGCTGCTTTTTGTCAAGCAGGTGACACCCAGCGAGCCCCTGACCTCGGACCCCAGCTTTTTTCCTGTCAGAACCTTCTGCCAGGACTCTGAGACCCAGAGGAGAAGGACAGAGAAGGGAACAGTCAAGGAAGGAGAGAAGGGGGAGGCGGTGGGCGACCAAGGCAAGGGCTTCAGTCATACAGTCGTGGGGCAGCGGCCCAGCCAATACCCAAATAGACTCAACGACACTGAAAATGAGATCCAAGGGGGCCGGAGCAATAGCACAGCGGGTAGGGCGTTTGCCTTGCACGCAGCTGACCCGGGTTCAATTCCCAGCATCCCATATGGTCCCCTGAGCACCGCCAGGAGTAATTCCTGAGTGCAGAGCCAGGAGTGACCCCTGTGCATTGCCGGGTGTGACCCAAAATGCAAAAAAGAAAGAAAGAAAATGAGATCTAAGCACCACAAGTCTGGGGTGTTGGAATGTGTCTGTTACGGTGACAGGCAGGAGGGGACACGGAACACGGGAACACTGGTGGAGGGAGGGTATCACTAGTGGTGGGACTAGTACTGAAATAGTATACGCCCCAAATTCAGCAATCAATAAGTTTGTATATCACCGTTATTTAATTAATTTTTTTTAAATTTAGGGGTCAGAGTGATAATACAGTCGTGAGGGTTCTTGCCTGCAGGCTGCCAACCTAGGTTCGATCCCCGACATCCTCTCTGGTCCCCTGAGCACTGCCAGGAGTAATTCCTGAGTGCAGTGTGAGGAGTAACTCTGAGCATCGCTGGGTGTGTCCCGCCCAAAAAATGTAAAGGACCTCCAGGTCCAGTAGGGAAGCTGGTAAGGAGATGGGGGTGACCCTGGAGGGGGGTCTGCAGGTGACAGTAAAACAGGCCATTGTGCAGGGGTGGGGTTGGGGGAGCCAGGATGGCTGCTGTGGGAAGGCCTGGAGAAGGAACTAGGATGACAGCAGGGTGACAGTCCGGGTACGTAAAGGCAGAAAGGCGGGGGGCAGAGAGGGTCCCCAGACCTCGGGTGGCCAGGGAGGGCTGGGGGGAGGCAAGCTGAGGCTACAGAGGGGAAGGGGAGGGGGGAGGGGACTCATGGGGTGCTGGGAGGCTCTTCCTGGCACAGTCAGTGCTGGGGGTTGAGCCCACCGAGATTCGAACCATCTCCCTCTCCCCCCACATTGTAAATACATGCTCATGTTTATACCGGACACAGGTACCCTTATTTCTATCTCTGAAGTTGATGCTGAGTATCTTTTTTTTTCTGTTTTTGGCTTTTTGGGTCACACCCGGCGATGCACAGGGGTTCCTCCTGGCTCATGCTCTCAGGAATTAACTCCTGGCGGTGCTTGGGGGACCATATGGGATGCTGGAAATCGAACCCGGGTCGGCTGTGTGCAAGGCAAATGCCCTACCTGCTGTGCTATCGCTCCAGCCCCGATGCTGAGTATCTTAAAGAGAGAAATTATTTGTAACTTGTTCCGTAGAAGCTCAGAGACCCATATGCTACCATGCATGCTCCACAGATCACTGAACTGTTTCTGGGGGTGATTATCACTTTACAATACTGCCCACAAACTTGATTTTATCAAAAGTTTGTAAGCCATACTACTTGGGAAGAGAGATTGCCCGGCACTTATAGTATTAAGGATCGAGACACACTTGGCTAAAATTTGGTATTTAGAGCCCCCTAGTGACAGAGTTCTTAGGGGAAGGAAAAGGCCCTGAGCACCGCTGGGTGTAGCCCCCCAAAAAAACAGACAAAAAAGGAAAGCTCTTTTGCATCATCTTCTAAATCTAAGAGATTCAGATTTCAAACTAACAAAGAACTAAATATCTGGAAATTCTGGTGCTATCACAGGTTACATATCAACTACGACCCCGGTACTGTGGGTCATAAATTACTGATCTCTGTCTCTGGATTCATCTCCAAACCTATCAGAAAGATGATGAGAAATATTTATGCAAAAATGTGCCAACCTTAAGTCATGAGTCTAAGCAGTTCACTCCACATGACCCCCGTGGCCCCTACACGGGCACTGCCGTGGTCCCGCCCAGCTGGGCCTGCTGGGATCATAAAACTGACCATCTCCCTTCTCAGAGGTGCAGCCTGGCTCTTTCGCTGGCTCTCGGTGAGAATTTCCACCCCACAACAGCGAGGAGGCAGGCGGGGAGAAGGTCGGGGTTAGATGCCTCGATGATGAACTCCACCAGCCAATCAGAGAGCTAATCCCATCCCTCCCGAGCTCCTCCAAACGGCAGCTGCAGACCATCACGCTATATGATACAATATCACATGCTGCTATAATGTTTTAGGTGGGACTTTGCTCAAGTGCCCTGTGACCCACCCCTCCCCCACCCCTGCTTCCCGTCCTAGTGTTCAGAGCCCGAGCTCCTTCTGAGCAGCTTGTAGGTTTGCTTTGGTGACTTATATTTCACGTAGGAAGGAAGCCATCTCATGTCTTCCACCTCTAGGCTTCACTTGGCCTCCTCATCTCATGTTCCAGCCATGTTGTCACAAAAGGCACAATTTCGCCTCTTAAGGAAGCATGGTGCCCGGTGTGGTGAGCTGCCCGCACTGGGAGGGGTGTGGCGCCAGGGGGTGTGCGGACTGTGTAGCATTGGAAGCCGAAAGGAAGTCGATGGGACTTTAGTACGGAGTCTAAGGAAACTGCCGTATTGGGGGAAAAATTGGAATCTAACAATTATGTTCTTAGAATATCTAGTAATTTCTGTCCTGATCTCACATTTATATTCTATCCAACTCTAACCCTAACTGTGTTTAAAGGTGATATAAAGCAAGGACTAGAGAGCCAGGCACCTGCCTTCCACACAGCTAACCAGGGTTCGATCCCAGGTACCACATCTGGTTCCTGAAATGTTGTGAGGTTGTGAGGTGCAATCCTGGATCACAGAACCAGGAGTAAGTCCTAAGCACCACCGGATGTGGCTTACCTCCTGCCCCCAAGGGGAAAAAAAAAAAGCAAATAAAATACACAGACTAGTAAATGGCCTCTTTGCCTCTGTTTTGGGGCTGAGAGATAGCACCGCGGTGAGACACGTGCCTTGCATGCTGCCAACCCAGGTTTGATCCCTGGCACCACCTGTGGTGTCCTGGCACTGCCAGGAGTGATCCCTGAGCACAGAGCCAGGCATAATCCTGGGGCACAGTAGTTGTGAACCCCCCCAACCTCCAAATAAATGTTTTTGAAAAAGAAATAAAAAGATAAAACAATAAACCAACGATGTCTTAGGCACCTGTATGAAAACCTATCTCTGGTTCTTCCTAAAAACGCAAATTCTCGGGGCTGGAGCGATAGCACAGCGGGGAGGGCGTCTGCCTTGCACGTGGCCCACCCGAGTTCGAATCCCAGCATCCCATAGGGTCCCCTGAGCACCGTCAGGAGTAATTCCTGAGTGCATGAGCCAGGAGGAACCCCTGTGCATCGCCGGGTGTGACCCAAAAAGCCATAAATAAATAAATAAATAAATAAATAAATAAATAAATAAATAAATAAATAAATAAATAAATAAATAAATAAATAAACCGCAAATTCTCTTGTGGCTAAAAAAAATAATAATAAATAAAATCAAAACCAAAAATAATTTTAAAGGCCCCGAGAGCCCAAACCCAGCCCACGGCTGCTGAACCCTGAGAAAGCCTCGCCCGGTGCCCAGCGACCGTCCCCTCCTGCCCAGAGGGGGATGGGGCTGAAGGGAAGCGGCGACCCGCTGCCAGGCAGCCCGGAGCACTGGCGGGCGCTTCACACAGCTCCGCCCGCGGCCGTCCTGCCAGCGCGCAGGGAGGCCCGCTGGGGACCCTCTCTCGGGCCACGCCCGCGGCCGGAGCATCACCCCGCACCCCTCCCAGAGGCTCCCGGGCGCCGAGAAGGGCCAGGCCGGCCCCCTGCCCGTGCCCCCGCGCCCCTGCCCCTGCCCCCGCGCCCCGGGCCCTACCACGTGCAGGCTGCTCTCTGGCCGGGGCTCCTCGGGCGCCTCCTCCTGCACCTCCGCCTCCTCGTCCTGCGCGGACAGCAGGTCCTCGGTGGGGCTCTCCACCAGGCTGTCCAGCGCCTCGGCCTCGGAGCTGCCCGCGGCCTCCGGCTCGGGGCTGCCCGCCGCCGCCTCGGGCTCGGGGCTAGCCGCCGTCTCGGCCAGCGCGCTGCCCGCCGCCTTCACCGCCGTGTCCTCTCCGCCGGGCTCGGGGGCGTGGTCGAAGGGGGTCACGGTGGGCAGCGGGGAGACGTGATCGAAGTGGGTGTGCAGGAGCCGGAGGGCGATGTCGCTCGTGGCCAGCACCCTGGGGATCTCGAAGCCGATCTCCGAGCCGCAGAAGCGGACGCTGCGCTGCCTGCGGGTGGGAAGGCCCCGGGCAGCTTCGGTTCTGCGGCCGGTGGCCAGCTGGACTGTGGCCAGGGGCATCACCCCAGCACTCTTGCGCCCGAGTCCTACTCCGTACCCCCAGCCCCCTCGCATCTCTGGTGGCTCCTTCCTGCCTCGCCTGTGGGGGTTTCTTCCCGCCCTCCCTCCAGGGCGCCAGGACGCTTCTCCCCGCTTGCTCTGCTGGGCAGCGTCATCTCTGCAGCTCCATTCTGGCCATGGGGACAAGACAATGCTTAGGGGACCACACAGGCAACTGTGGGCCCAACAGACGCACTGCGCGGCCACGGGGAGGGTGACGTGACTAGACACGCAGGAGGCCACCCAGGGGTCAGCCAGAGGTGCATTCCCAGGGCACGCCTGCCACCGCCTGTGGTAAGGACCGAGTTTCCTGAGCCCGTGTTTCCGGGGCTCTGGGTGGGGTTTCAGGCTCCCGAGAATCTGCGGTCCCCTCACTGCTTAGAATCATTGACCTCACGCAGGTGACCCCCAGGGAAGCCCAGACTCTCTCGGTGCCCTGGGCGGCGAGGCTCTCTCAGAGGTTCCTAAGCCTTCTTGAAGCACCAGCCCGACCAACCCACTCTCCATGGCCCTCAAAGCCACGGCAAGCTCGTCTGCTCCGGGATCCCACCTCTCACTCAAAGACCCCCATGTGGGGCTGGAGCGAGAGCACAGCGGGGAGGGCGTTTGCCTTGCACGCGGCCGACCTGGGTTTGATTCCCAGCATCCCATAGGGTCCCCTGAGCACCGCCAGGAGTGATTCCTGAGTGCAGAGCCAGGAGTAACCCCTGAGCATCGCCGGGTGTGACCCAAAAAGCCAAAAAAAAAAAAAAGACCCCCACGTTTCCTCTTCTGTCCAGGGTTAGCACAGAACCCCTTACTGTCATTCTGTGCTTTGAACACAGGATGGTTTGGTTTCCTGGACACATGGCAAATTTTACAGTGAATCACGCTTATGTTAACATGCTGCCTCTTAAACCACAGGGTATTTTTTTTTTTTGTAATGAATGAAGCTTGGAAAACATGCTGTTCCTTTATCTCCCTCCCTCCCTTCCTCCCTCCATCCTCTCTATCTCTCTCCCTCTATCTTTCTTTCTTTCCTTCCTTCCTTCCTTCCTTCCTTCCTTCCTTCCTTCCTTCCTTCCTTCCTTCCTTCCTTCCTTCCTTCCTTTCTTTCTTCTTTCCTTCCTTTCTTCCATTTTCGTCTTTGTTCTGGGGCCACCCCTGGCAGTGTTCAGGGCTTACCCCTAGCTCTGTGCTCAGGGAGTACTGCTGGTGGAATCCAGGGGACCCTATCGGGTGCTGGGGATCAAACAAGGGGCTGTCCACACACCGGGCAAGAGCCACCCCCTACTCGGGCTCCACTGTTCATTCCTTTTTACTAAACAGCCAAACTAAAGTCTAGTTTCCCCCACTGTCCCACCACCCGTCTTCTCAGAGCTAAGACCAGAATCTCGGCTCCTCCCAGCCCCAAACTCGCCACGGTCCTGCTTCACTGAATCTGAAATGAAGACCAGGCACCCCCTAGTGACGGAGAATTCATGGCACACGCAGCCGCTGCTCTCAGAAAGATGTCCCGATGGCAGAGAGCACTGGGGAACGGGCACTAACATCTCCTGAGAGTGTAGGCAATGCCCATGTTTGAACCGCTGGATGGGGCTCAATGACACGATGACCCGCAGCGCCTGGGCCAGGGTGCTAACGGGTTCACAAAGGGAAGGCCGGAACCCGGGCTGCTGGGCAGGAGCGGCCCGCCCGCCCGCGCCCCGTTGCCCAGGGCCCACCTTGGGTTCTTCTTGAGGTTCGCCCACAGGTAGACAGTGATGTTTTCCGCTTGGATGACTTTTTCCATATTCCCACTGTCCAGGTCTGCTAAGGCGCTGGCTTGCTGTCGGGGAAGAAAGGCCTTTCAGAGGCTGTGGCCGCAGCTGGGGCGTGGCCAGGCCAGAGCTGGTCCAGGCCCGCTGGGCACTCACTCCCTGCCTTAGTCAGCTGGGCAAGAAATCGGTTCTGTCAAAATGACAATCTAATGCGAATCGATGTGGGGGAGAGGCTCTTAATTGCAAAGACCTGCTTCTCCTCTTCCTTTCGGGGTTCCCGGGGATGTCTCCAGGCAAAGTTCTCAGGATCTTAGGGTGCATTCGGGACTTAGCGGGACTCTCCACCCTAGGGTGCTTTGGGAGTTTATTTTCACTGTGGCCCAAATACAGGGGTTGGGGACCACCACCCCCCCCCCCCCCCGCAGAGCGTGCGGCTTTGGTATGGGGTCACTTTGAGCGGAAAACCAGGCCCTTTCCTGACTGAGGAGACGTTTAGCCTCCTCTCCCTGCGCCAGGGCAGTCAGCGGCGAGCCCCTGCAGGGGGCTGCTGCCCACGCCCTCCCGCCCAGTCTCCCCCAGGGGTCACGGGCAGCTCCCAGGCCCCGGGCGAGCCTGCCGGGTGCGGCAGAGCAGACACAGCTGGGGGCCTTGAGTCCCAAAGCTCGGGGGACCCCAACGTGCGGCTGAACTTGCTCCTTGCGTGTGCCGTGTGGCTAGACCCGCCCCGGGCACTGTCAGGGCGGGGCCCGTTCCCCCTCCGCACCAGCAACTCTCAGAAGCCGAGACATGAGCGGGCGCTGGCCACACCTGGAACAGCCTTCGCCCCGGATAACGCACCCCTGCCTTCGGGGCCTGAGTGAGCACCCGCGCCTTCACTACTCCGCTCCTCCGGGCCTCTCGCTCCAAGGGGGCAGGCCAGCTGGCTCCACAGAACGACTTTGTTAACTCTTTTTTTTTCTTTTGGGGTCACACCCGGCAATGCACAGGGGTCACTCCTGGCTCTGCACTCAGGAATTACTCCTGGCAGTGCTCAGGGGACCCTATGGGACGCTGGGAATCGAACCCTGGTCGGCCGCATGCAAGGCAAATGCCCTCCCCGCTGTGCTATTGCTCCAGCCCCCCAGAATGACATTTTAACCCCTGTGAAAGCTAAGAACAAAAGCGGAATCTCACACTTACTCTGAGAAGTATTTCTGTGGCTCGATTAAACTTCAGGAAAAGGAGGTCTTGGAGCTCAAGAATCGACCCTTTGTATTGTGTTATATTTTTATGTTGCAGATCAAACGGTGGAGTCTCGAATAACATCAGCGTCAGTTTATCGATTAGCTGTAAAGCAACAGAACATTCACGTTCATCCTTGGAGCAAACTGTCAGAGGACACTGGAAGGGGGGCAGTCCGTCACTCTTAGGCGAAGGGGCAAAGCAGATTCAAGGCCGTCCCCGTATTCATTCTGAAAGTTAAAATCAAGGTTTCTCCTAAGAACTCGGTGGTGAGCACTGCGCCTCTGGAGAGACTCGGCTGCTCTCACCCGAGATGGGGGAGTCGGGAGCAGCGAGAAAGCCAGATGGGGAGAGACATGAGGAGGGAGAAGAGATGCAGCACTGTTTCCAGGGCACGGAGGGGAAACTGAGGCACACCTGGTGGCACCCTATGAGCTTAGACGCCCACTGTCACCCCACCAGAGCTGTGAAGGTGCATACGGGAAACCAGGAGCCCCCAGGTAGGTGGGGGGGCGGGCACAGGGCAAGTGGTGTCCAGAGCTGACCCACTGGGCAGCTGGGCAGGACCCAGCTGACCATACACAAGCCCCCCATCCCTGACTGCAGCCTCCTCCTTCTGACTACAGCCCCCATCTGACTGGACCCCCACACGCCTGCAGCCTCCTCCTTCTGACTACAGGCTCCATCTGACTGGACCCCCCACAGGACTGCAGCCTCCTCCTTCTGACTACAGCCCCCATCTGACTGGACCCCCCACAGGACTGCAGCCTCCTCCTTCTGACTACAGCCCCCATCTGACTGGACCCCCACACGCCTGCAGCCTCCTCCTTCTGACTACAGCCCCCATCTGACTGGACTCCCACATGCCTGCAGCCTCCTCCTTCTGACTACAGCCCCCATCTGACTGGACCCCCACATGCCTGCAGCCTCCTCCTTCTGACTACAGCCCCCATCTGACTGGACCCCCACATGCCTGCAGCCTCCTCCTTCTGACTACAGCCCCCATCTGACTGGACCCCCCACAGGACTGCAGCCTCCTCCTTCTGACTACAGCCCCCATCTGACTGGACCCCCACACGCCTGCAGCCTCCTCCTTCTGACTACAGCCCCCATCTGACAGCTGACTCCGAGAGCAGGGCCGGGTGTCGGCCCGTGGCCAAGTGTTCTCTGGTCCCAGGGGGACGTGCGGGTGTCCCAGACCCAAGGACCTGTGCCCTCAACACGGCATCTCTCCACCCACCCCCCCTCCCCTGGGCCTCCTGCTCGTTTATTTTCTGCCCCTGGTGCTCTACGGCTCCTTCCTTCCCTCCCCTCCTCCTCCTCTCCCTGCGCGTGTTCGGGTCAGTTTTCCCATCGCCCTCTGTCTGTCTGTGCTGAAGAATGCGCAGCAGAGGCCACTGCTTCCCCTCACCAAGCGACGGGCACGTGGGCAAGCCCTGCACTGTCCTCTGCAGAGCCCACCGGGCCCCCAGCCACACACAAGCCTCTGGTCGGGGGTCCCCGGCCCTGCAGGCGCCCGTGCTGAGCCAGCCGGGCTCAGGGCGTGTGGGAGCTGCAGACCCCAAGCCTTGAGCACTTTTCACTCTTTCTAGGCTGATTCCCCTCCCCCGGGCCCCCTGACTTTTGAGCCAGGCAAGGGGTGCAACTGTCCTTTTCACCAGCACCTCCGAGTGTATTCAGAAAGGGCAGCTCCCCGGGCTAGCCACTCTGTCCTGCTCAACAGCTGGGAGAAAGAGCAAATGTCCTCCTTCATCTTTGCGCTTCCTGTGGCCCAGGGCATGCAGAGCACCTTAGAACACGTGGTGCTGAGCTCCTGACGGTGGCTGGTTCCGACCGTGGATGAAAGCACGCCCTGCCCTTCCCTGCCCCCAGCCCCAAGCCACTTGCATGAAGGAGAAATACAATGATCTTCTGGTCAGAACTGGAGGCGCACATAAGGAGCTCACATTCATGTTATACTCACTTTATCTATGTTTAAAAAAAAAAGAATGAGCAAACGTTTTTCGCCTTAGCCTAAGCAGCAACTGTGGGTTTTTTTCAAAAATATTTTTTTTGAGTGGGCGTTACCGGCACACCCTTGGCCCAGATAAATACAGAGCTGCTGAGCGTGAAACGGACCCTCTGCTCCTAAAGACTTTGATTCCAGAGGTCTACTAACCCATTTTGGCACCCAGAGCAGCTTCTTGCAGCAATGCATTGGGACTGTGAGCTGAGCTAAAATATCAGAAATCCAAAACCACACGGCCGCTGTCGTGGCCACACAAGTTTATAGAGTCTTCACTCTCAGCAATGAAAAGAAATTATTTAATGATGCCTTTTCAGCAGGCCTGATTGTTGGGGGAAATTCCAAACAATAATAGTGAGTTCTCTATTAAAATTTTGAATGTATTCAAAGTATAGAGAGAATAAAGTGAAGATCATCAGCTACTTAGGTGGGGGCTGGGTAGGAGGGGGGTATTTTGGGGTTTCTGGTGGTGGGACATGTGCACTGGTGAAGGGATGGGGGTTCAATCATTATATGACTGAGAGTTAACCCTGAAAGATTTGTATTTTTTTTCATGGTGATTCAATAAAATAAAAACTTATATAAAAAAAATTTTTAGATATTTTTTTTGCTTTTTGGGTCACACTCAGCAATGCTCAGGGGTTACCTGGCTCATGCACTCAGGAATTGCTCCTGGCGGTGCTCAGGGGACCCTAATGGGATGCTGGGAATGGAACCCGGGTCAGCCGCGTGCAAGGCAAACGCCCTCCCCTCTGCGCCATCGCTCCGGCCCCGCAGTTGTGTTTTCAACTGCAAGTGCGGCCCTGGTCGGACTCTGGCGTCGCGAGGAGAGCGGCCGGGGCCAGGAGTACTCACACTCAGCACCTGGTCACTCTTCTGGATCACCTGCTCGAAGGTCTCGTTGGTCTCCTCCCGCCACAGGCTGATGTAAGTGTTGATTTCCTGGGCGACCGTAGGGTCGGGGTGTCCATCGCACTGAAGATAGTGCTTCCACTGCGGGGGGAGGGGGACAGAGGGGCCCGCCGTGAAACGCTCCCTTTGACAGCCTGGATTCCCCCAGCCCAGTTTCCCAATGCAGGCAAAACAAAACACCCCCAAAACCAGCTGTGACTCTCCAGGCCCCAGGGGGGCAGCGGGGGGCTGGAGCACCTTCCTCGCAAGCATGAGGCCCAGCGTCTGGGCCCTGGCTCCTCACAGCGGCGGTGCGACAGACTGACTCAGCAAACCACATGCGGCACACAGATATTCTTCCCGTCCTTTGGGGAAGACAGGGAGCAGCCCGGGCTCCCCCCTCCGCATCTCCCAGGGGTCACGCTACAGCAACTCAGCCCCGGCACAGCAAGGACACTAAAAACCCTGGGGAGAACTGTGCAAACCCACCACGTTCAGTGAGTGCAAACAGTATCACTGAGGCACAAACAACATCAGGAAATTCTCAGACTGTCCTTAGCGACGCTCTGATGAGGATGTTCAACGGGTTCAAAGAAACACAAGCACAGGCAGCCAGCAAAGCACAGCAAAGTGTAAGAGCTGACAGGAAAAAACCTACTACAGGCAGAAATTACAGAAATTAGGAGTATGGTAGGTGCTATATATAAATATATGTAAATATATGATATATGCTATAACGGAATAATATATAATGATATAGAATATATATTATTTATATATGTATAAAATTCAAGAGAAGCTCTGAAGAGCAAAAGGACAGCAGCTAAGCAAAAGATCAAGGATCTCCAAGATGAGGAAGCAGAAGGCGGAAAATACTCTGGGAAGAAATGAACGGCATATGCCATATGCCAGAGAACTATGGGGTGAGCTCAAGAGGAACAATATAGCAATCATCGGAGTCTCTAAAGAACAGGAAGGCAAATGTGATGTGTTAATCAAAGGAATCTCGAAAAGAACTTTCCAGAGTTGAGGATTACAGGCACGGAGACCCAAGAGGCCAACAGGGTCCCAGTGGAAATAGACCCTGTTAGGAAAACTCCGAGACACACTCTACTCAAAATGACAAAATCCACAGAGAGAGACAGAATACTGAAAGCAGCAAGATCGAAAAAGGAACTTACAGAGGGAAGCCCATATGGACGATTCCATCTGACTAAACTCGGTGATCCCGAAGAGTATGGAGAGATAAATGATAAGAACTCGGTGAAATGAACACTTTGAGGATACTCTGTGCAGGGGCTAGAGCGATAGTACAGTGGGTGGGTGTTTGCCTTGCATGTGGCATACCCGATTCAGCCACTGGCACCCACGTATGGTCCTCTGAACACGCCAGGAGTGACCTCAGTGCAGTCAGGAGTAAGCCCTGAATACTGCCAAGTGTGACCTAACCCCACCAAAAAAAAAAAAAAAAGAAAAAGAAAAAACTCTTTCCAGCTATATTTTATCTGTCCGATTTGAAGGACCGATTCAGTGCTTCATGGACAGGCACCAGATTAGGGAATCCAGGCCTTGAAATCAGTTTTTTCAAGGAGCATTAAAAGACCTTCTCTAACAGAGGGGCAAACTTCTCCAAGTGTGGCACTGAGTAAGGCAGAGGGTTACCCTCTATCAGATTAAGGACGGCCTGCTCACGATTAGCTTGCTAAGGAATTTTATACACTTTTATTTTTTTTTCTTTTTGGGTCACACCCGGCGATGCTCAGGGGTTACTCCTGGCTCTGCATTCAGGAATTACTCCTGGCGGTCCTCGGGGGACCGTATGGGATGCTGGGAATCGAACCCGGGTCGGCCGCGTGTAAGGCAAACGCCCTACCTGTTGTGCTATCACTCCAGCCCCAATTTTATACACTTTTAATAATGAATTAAGTCTTGCATTGGTTAACATCACTTAACAATCAATCACCATAAATTGGCTCTTGTTGATTTATGTTCTGATAATTCCATCTGCCATTCCTTTAAGTTTTATTGGAGCAAGTAGTAAGAAGTAAATGTGCTACATGCCTGCCCTGTGGGCGGGCTGGGGTGGGAGGGAAGCTGGGTACATTGGTGGAGGGAGGGGCCCCCGGTACATGAGTTGGTGCTGGAACATTCTATGTCTGAAACAACTCTATTACGGACAGCTCTGTAAATCACAGTGTCTTAATAAAAACAAGGAAAAAATTATGACTTTAGCTACTTGATATTCAAGGAAAAACCACCTAATTCCTTGTTATCAAGAAAAGAAGCTTTACTAATTCAGATAAAATTTAAGCTTTACTGGGGCTGGAGCCATAGCACAGCGGGGAGGGCGTTTGCCTTGCATGAGGCCAACCTGGGTTCAATTCCCAGCATCCCATAGAGTCCCCCAGCACCGCCATGAGTAATTCCTGAGTGCAGAGTCAGGAGTAACCCTTGTGTATCAATGGGTGTAACCCCCCCAAAAAAATATAAATGAAGCATTACTAATTCAGATAAAATTTCTATTTATTGCCAAATACTTATTTTTTAAACTGTTATTGAATTGGTTTTGTTTTGCTTTCCTTTGAGGGGGGCACACCCAGAGGTGCTCAGGCAGTTCTTGGGGGACCATGAGTGCAGGATCTAATCTAGATGGGGTACATGCAAGGCAAGTACCTCACCCCTTGTACTATCTACCCGAACCCAATTTTCCCTTTTAAAAAAAATTCGGGGGCGGAGAAATTTGGGTCATAGCAGAGGTGCTTGGAGCTTACTCCTGGCTCTGCACTCAGGGATCATTCCTGGCGGTGCTGAGGGAACTGTCTGGGGTGTAGGGATGGAACCCGGGTCAGCCTCATGCAAGGCCAGGGCCCTAACATCATCTGCTCTATCTCTCTGGCTCTTCCTCTCCTTCTTTTTTGTTGGGGGGGGCTTTTTTGGTAACACCCAGCGATGCACAGGGGTTACTCCTGGCTCTGCACTCAGGAATTACTCCTGACAGTACTCAGGGGACCATATGGGATGCTGGGAATCGAACTGGGGTTGGCTGCGTGCAAGATAAATACCCTCCCCGATGTGCTATTGCTCCAGCCCCTCCTTCTTAACTACATGGTTCCTGTATTTACTGACAAGAGCCAGCACTTGGGGTCATTTCTGCTATTTAAGTGATAACTAGCTGTTAATGATCATTTTAGTATGAATTACTTCTGTCATCTGTGCAAATACTCCCCTTGTAATCATACCATAGTTTTTTGCTTAAAATTGTTGAGGGCTGGAGCGATAGCACAGCGGTTAGGCGTTCGCCTTTCACGTGGCCGACCTGAGTTTGATTCCTCCGCCCCTCTCGGAGAGCCCGGGAAGCTCCCAAGAGTATCGAGCCCACTCGGCAGAGCCTGGCTGAACCATATTTTACTCTAATATCAGTCTTCCTTATTTTCTCTTATAACCGCCTATTCTGTTTCCAAAGTTAGGGTATTTTGAGCAATAATACTAGGTTTCCACAAGCTCAGAGCTTTTCTGTTTTAAGATAATTTCTTCAGCATCAATGTCCCCAAATGAAGTCAAAGGACAGAAATGTTCCAAAGATCTTATTACTCACAAGTGACTTTCCAAAGCTAAGTCAATTCACTTTGATAAAGGCCACAGCAGAGAAAGATATGTTAAGAGATTTCGGATGAGCAAATTTAAAGTTTCCTGGGATTGAGAATATTAAACACCAACTTCCGCTTGTGGTACAAAGGTATTAACAAAAAGTAAATAAAAATGCATTTAGTCTGGGGCCTGGAGAGACAGCACAGCAGTTAAAACAGCCGGCCTGGATTCGACCCCCGGCTCCATATTTGGTCTGTCAGGAATGAATCCTGAGCACACACAAGAAATAAGCCTTTAGCGCCCCTGGACATGGCCCCAAACACGCCAAAACCATGAAATCCAATGAACTCGTCTTACCTGAGAAATCAGGCGAACTTCTCGTTTCATTTGCTCTGCCTTGGAAAAACACCTTTCCAGCAAAGAAAGTTCCGCGGCCTCCTCGTTTTTCCTTTCAAGGTCCTAGGGTGTGGGACAAGAGCCATTGCGTCTGTCCTCGGAACACAGGGCCGCTTTCCTAAGTGGCATCTAAAATTTACTCGACTTGGGGGTAGATAGTATAGCAGGGAGGGCATTTGCCTTGCATGCGGCCGACCCAAGTTCGATCCCCGGCATCCCATATGGTCCTCTGAGCACCACCAGGAGTAATTCCTGAGCACAGAGCCAGGAGCAACCCCTGAGCATCGCTGGGTGTGACACAAAAATACAAAAATAAATAAAATTTACATGACAGACATCTTGTTTCAAAATTGACAATGAAATTATTTTAAGAGTAACAGGTGATTAATCAATGCCCCCAAGTTTCCTTGGAAACGGTCGTTTGGCCAGTGCGGGGGGGCTCGAATGCTGTGGAGTCAGTGAGGTCCGATGGACTTCCTTAATCCTGGCCTTCCCTGTCTGCCTCCATCACCCCCGAGACCCGCTAAGGCCCCCCGCAGTGCTAGTGCCAACTAGAGACGGGGAAGGGGGTCTTTCATGGTCTGTGTGAGGAAACGGGGTGTGTGCGGAGGCCTTTCCTCTCAATGCCAAGGGCAATAAACACTGGCGCAAACACTGGACTATTCCGGCTCACAGGCTCTCAGAAGAAGTGGCTGCATCCTTCCCAGGGGGCGACTCAAGGCATCTGCTGTCGGCAATAAGGTCCAAGTTTTCTCATCGAAATTCAGAGTTTAGAAAACTTGTATCCACCTGTGAGCCAGACAATCTCCCCAGCCATTAAACTCTTCTAGGATTTAACTGGAGAGACCAATAGAGGTGATTTTTCTTTTTTACTGTAATAAAATAGCCTCAACATTGGAGGTGGTGGAATGGGGGCTTTTGGGGGGGTCACTGTATCACTGTATCACTGTCATCCCGTTGCTCATCTATTTGCTCGAGCAGGCACCAGTAACGTCTCCATTGTGAGACTTGTTACTGTCTTTGGCATATAGAATACGCCATGGGTAGCTTGCCAGCCTCTGCCATGCTGGCGAGATACTCTCGGCAGCTTGCCGGGCTCTCCGAGAGGGCCAGAGGAATCGAACCCGGGTCATCCACATGCAAGGCAAATGCTGTGCTATCACTCCAGATAATTTTTTTTTCCTCTTTGGGTCACACCCAGTGATGCGCAGGGATTACTTCTGGCTGTACACTCAGGAATTACTCCTGGCTGTGCTTGGGGGACACTATTGGATGCTGGGGATTGAACCTGGGTTGGCTGCGTGCAAGGCAAATGCCCTCCCCACTGTACTACTACTCCAGCCCCTGGGGAATAATTTGAGCAGCAAATACTCCTAAGCCACCACCGCAGCCTGACGCCACAAAACCACGCATGGATGCGAGACCAGTGCGTCGCATGGGGCAGGTCACAGTTTCTGGGCCCTGGTGTGGGAACTTCCGGTTGCTTTCAGATTCCACAGAGTTTGGGGTAGGCATGAAAGGAGGCCGGGCCCGAGAGACAGTGCAGCAGGTGGGCACTTGTCTGGCATCCTGCTGACCCCGGCTCAGTCACCAGCTCTGTCTTTGGCCGCCAAACACCACCAGCGGCCACTCTTGAGCACACAGCTGGGACCAGCCCCAGAGCACTGCGGGGTGTGTCTCCCCAGAAGATGACCCACAGCATCCACAAGCCCCGAGGGCAGAGCCGGGGTGATAGACCAAAGGGCTGGAGTATGTAAGCGGGAGCCCCACTGTGGCCCCTTATGACCCTGAAACAAAAAGACCCAATTATCTGAAGACACGATGACCGTCTTCTCACTACGGGTCCGATTTTCTCCAAATATTCAGTGAGAACAACACGTGGCCCCCGCGGGCTCTGACTCCAGTTCCTTCAGTGAGGTCAGACACCACCGAGGCGTTTAAAATCAGACAATTCTGCTCATTTCCCTAATGAAACACACACGGAGACTTGTCCTTTTGCCCTTTGAAATGGGTAGATGCATTTCCTTTTTTTTTTTTTTTTGGTTTTTGGGTCACACCCGGCGATGCACAGGGGTTACTCCTGGTTCATGCACTCAGGAATTACCCCTGGCGGTGCTCGGGGGACCATATGGGATGCTGGGATTCGAACCCGGGTCAGCCGCGTGCAAGGCAAACGCCCTACCCGCGGTGCTATTGCAAGATGCATTTCCTTTAGACAAACATGAAGTCTGCTCATGTATGGAGTGTCTGCAGTGCCTGGTTTCCACTGCCCCTGGGGGTGGTGCCCGCTGCAGCCCAGATGAACAAAGCGCCTGGGCAGAACCCTGCCTTGACTGCCAACAGTGTGCTGGTGCCTGGCAAAAGGTGTCAGAATTGTGGCTCTGAAACATCCTGGGGATAAAGAGCTCAGAGAGAAGGGGAAGAATCTGAGTTTCGGGGGTCCTGTTAAACTCTCTGCTGAGAGTGGCTGAGAGAAGGTCTGCGCCTCCATGTCCACGCAGAGTTGCTTCTCTGTGCCTCAGTTTCCTCATCAGAGCCACACGTGCTGACCGTCAGGGTTACCCTGCCACGGCCAGGCCTGGCTGCACAGAGCCCGCTCACCGGGCTGGGGCTGCGGGACCAAGAAGGGCCTGACAGAGGGACGGCCACGGGACGCGCCCTCCCGTAAGGACATCGTGGGTGTTTACTTACTTTTGCTTCAAGTTTTTCCCATTTTTCTTGCTCAAGGCGCTTCTTTTCGAGCCTTTCGAACTCTTCTCTTTCTTTCTTCAAACGTGCTTCCTCTAAGGAGCAGAAAATCATTTCTCTGTGACTGAACCGCTAGACACGTAAGCCCTCGGAACCGCTTCCGAGAATTCCAAGGTGACGCGTGGGGCCACAGACTCTATCCCGGGGCGGACTCGGGGGAAGTGTCAGAGGTTTTCGAAAAAGGAAATGACTCTGACACTGGCTCGCGACTCGTATCTCCCTCCTTCTCTTCTGGGATCCTTCTCTGATTACCGGAAGGACTATTGGGTTAGTGAAGGATTCAATAATCACTTTAACCAATGAAAAGTGACACGGAGTAGCCAGAGGGCTCCGAGGGGTGGTCAGATGTCCACATCCCTGCACAGAGCCCCTTCCGGGGGCACCAGCAGAAGCAGTGGCCTCAATCTTCAGCTCTGGCTCCTGGAAACAGCATATGGCATGTGTGTTTCAGAACATAAGCCTAGTCCAATGTAGAACAATTCCCGAGACAGAGCTGCGGATATTACAGTCTTGGCGCGAGTCGCTTAGAGAGGGTGCGAGGGTTGTGATGAAATATCATAAGAAACCCGGGGGCAGAAATGAAGCCTGAATCTACAGCCACAGACGGCTGAAAGCTATCACCACTTGGAACGTTTACGTTTTTGAAATGACTCTTGGGGCCTGGAAGTGAGAGCCCAGTGGGCAGGGCACTTGCCCGAGGCTGGCCCGGCTTCAATCCCCAGCACCACGTGGGGTCCCCTGAGCCCGCCAGGACTGAGCCCTGAGCACTGCCAGGGATGGCCCCCAAAGGACACAAAAAGAATAGTAAATTACGTTTGGGTATTTTAACTAGCTAACACTTTCATATCCACTGCACAGCTTCCAGCGCATGGCGGTCCTCGTCGAGCTGGCCAGTGTCACCGAGATGAAGGCCCCAGGCTGCTGCTATTACTCCCCAGGGGAGTGACTCTGAGTTTTCGAATTTCAACTGCAAACAACACTAATGTTCTTATTTCACCAGTCACTACAAACACTTCAAGGTTGTTTGAACTAGCAAATAAAAAAGTCGGGTTTTCAAGAGCCGTCGGTTTCACTGGGCAGGGGAGGAAGCTCAGACAGAGCCTGTGGGTTGTGTGTCTAAGGCCCTGAGTTCAGTTCTGGGCCCCCCCCCCCCCAACCCGCCTGTGCCGCCAGCCCTGCGGGGTGGGCCCTCGCAGCCCCCAGCACTGCCCTGCTGGGCCTCAGCACTGAGCCACCAGGCCCCCCGGCACGGAGTGAGCATGCCCAGGAGCGGTCTGGGTTTGAACTTCAGAGGCAGGATGGTCTGACGAGGCCCAAACATTGCACGCGACATCAGCTCTCATCCATCTGCCAGCAGAACTGCACCGGGCTTCCTGCATCTGCTCCGGCCAGCCTGCCTCAGGATCTGAGGGAGAGCCTTCTCCCAGGAGAACTTCCTGGAGACCTCGGGAAGGGAGGCATTCCAGAAGCACCACCTGTGGGCTCCCCGGAACAGCGCCCTCTCCTGGGCTCATCTGTGCAGGAAATGGTGCCACTGCCCGCCCTGCCCTGTAGCCCCCTCCCTGCCCGTCCTGCCCCGTAGCCCCCTCTCTGCCCTCTGTTCCCTGTATCCTCCTCACCGCCCTCTCCGCCCTGGGCGCCCCTCCCTCCCGCTCTGCTCTGTACCTTCCTCTTTCAGCCGTCTCTCCTCCTCTTCCTGCTGCATCTTCAGCCGCTGAGCCTTGGAGATCTTCTTCTTCTTCCCATCAGCCTTCCCGGGGCCGTCGCATGGTACAAAGAGCAGTTAGCACATGCCGGGGGGGAGCTCCCCGACTCGGCCCCCTCAACTGGTAATCAGGACCAACCACGCTTGCTTCCGGAAAGCTCCTCCACCCAGTCCATCAGGCCCCCTACTGTGTGCAGAGCTGGCCCCCCTGTACCCCGGCTGGTGGTGGGCACAGAGGGGAGCTGGGGGGAGGGGGGGAAGACGCAGGTCCAGCTCAGAGCGTTCCCATCACCAGCGCTACGCCTTCAGAGGGATGCTAAGCCAAACTTTTTCCGCAGTTGTCCAGGCGAAAAAGAAAAATATATGCCCAAACCGCAACCTCGCTCTAGAAACTCAAGGTGTTGTGAGGAGCAGACGGGAGGGGAGGGACTCTGCCAGGCCGAGGTAGGGGCACCGTTCCCAGCAAGTGTTCACATGGTTACAGACTCGGGCAGGCCCTCCCAAGAGGGGAAGTGCTGGCACCAGGCAGGGGCTCGGGGGACGCTGGAGGGCCGAGTGCAGGGGCGCCTCCTGGACGGTGGAAAGGAGGGTGCGGGGAGCCCGCCTGAGACCCTCTAAGTGCCTGAGAACTGCTGAGGCTCTGAGGAGATCGGTCTCAGCAGGAACCTGCTAGCAAGCGGGATGTTTCACTTGTCAGGAGGGAAAACAGCACAACCCAGGCAGAGAATAGGGATGTGGATAATGTCTCCGGTGATCCACCTATTTGCTGAAACTGGAGAAGGATGAACAAGAAGAGCCTCTGGAAGCCGCAGCCTTGAAAGAGAAATGACAGAGGGCAGCGCAGACATAACCCCGGGTCCTCTGTCGCCAGGGCCGGGATGCCCGGGAGGGCACTGCCCCCTCGGCCCCTCTCCCGTGCATCGGCGGGGCAGAAGGGGCGCCGGACAGGACTGCTTCAGACGATGCCCGTGTGAGAAAGTGCCCAGAGGGGGCTGAGGAAGTCCACGGTGTCCCGTACAAGAGGGACAGACAGTTCTGCTTTACAGTGTAAACCTACGGCGGGAGGCGAGGGAAAAGGCTCTCTAGGCATCCTCAGGGAACTTGAATGTCTAAAACTTGGTACAGAAAACACAAATGAATTATCTTACCACACTAACCAGTTAAGGGCATATTATCTTAGGGTCATATTATCTTTATTTTTTTTTCAATTGAATCACCGTGAGATACAATGACAGGGTCATATTATCTTATGGTATTCTCTTATCATATTATCTTAAACTTTTGTGTATAACACACAAGAGTAGATGAAAAACTCCTAATCCAACACTTTCCAGAGAACCAGTAATTTAAAAGCTTCAAGTCTAGACACAAGTGAAAAGTAAAGGGTATATTTAAAGGCTGTGTGTGCATGCATGAAACTAAAAATATCTCGTCAAATTTAAAATCCGTCCTGCTATTGTGAGGGATTAGCCCGTGATTTAAAGAGCATTCATGTCTAAAAAGTAAGCTGAGTGAACTCTGTAAATTGTTACGATCTCAAAAACTGTTTAGAATTTCTGTCTACATTGTCAATACTTATAAAATTATTTTGAGAAAATAATTCCTACTTACCTTTTTTGCCTTGGGACCCTAAAAGTTGGAAAAACAAAAAATAAATGTAAAAGAATTCAAGTAATTTTTAACAAAAGCATGACAGTGTCAGATGCTAAGACCAGGAAATAAGGAGAAACTGAGTAAAGGAACTCACTGGACCATCCCTGCAACTTTTCCGTCCATCAAAACTTACCTCAAAATAACAATTTGTTTGCTGTGTGGTTTCTGGACCACCCCTAGCCATGCTCGGGGCTTCCTCCTGACTCTGCACCCGGGATCGCTCCTGGATGGGCTTGGGGGACCACAGGGGGTGCCAGGGTCAGAACCTGGGTCTGTTGCATGGAAGGCGGGTGCCTGACTCACACTGTACGATCTCTCTGGCCCCCCAAGAACTAGTCATTTTAAAAAGAATCCAGGAAGCAGATCACGGCGCAGGCCTTAGAGCACCTGCCTGCAAGTGAATAGTCAGAAGTCTGAACCCCTGGTGTCCCACATGCGCCTCGCAGGAGCCTGGCCGCTCTGTTGTCCCTCTGCAGGTCCTGTGCAGACACACTGCTGCCAGGAGTGTGTGTGTGTGTGATCACCGAAAAGATGTGTGAGCACACGTGGGCACCGAGGCACTCCCTGGCAAGCACTACAACCGGAACTTGTGTGCCTGAATCAAGAGCACGGCCCCCAGGATGTGCCAGAATGAAAGGAGAGCAATTGTCAGCGAGCCTCAGCGAGCACCACCCACCACTGCTGAGATGTGTGCACCACCGGGCATTTGTGTGTGCCCTGAGCCCTGATCACTGCAGTAACAAGAAGGGGGGGGGGAGGGAGCACGCATGCGCACGCACACACACACACACACACGAGCGCACACACATACACACACACAGTACAGAACTCAGACATGACTGCAAGCAACTCATGGAGAAACTAGGAGTTCAGCCCCTGAAACATCCTTGGAGTCAACTTTACAGTTTCTTAGACAATTAAGGTTGATGAAACGCCGAAGCACAGAGCAGAGAACCGCAGAGGAAGGTCTAATTTACAGGTTCCAAAGAGCATCCGTTGTTGGTCCGTGTGTGAGCTGTACTGGCAGGTTTGAAGGAGTGGGGACAGTCGCCTTAGAACAACCTTTCTAGCCAGGAGATAGCGCAGGGGGAGGCGCTGGCTTTGCTCACAGACCACCTAGGTCCCATCCCCTCACCGCTTACGGTGCCCCAAGCCCTGCCAGGAGTGCTCCCTGAGCACCGCCAGGTATAGCCCCAACCCACCCTCCAACCACCCCCGAAACATCCTATCAAATTAGACTATTGGCATCAGAGAAAGACAACCAGTTAAAGTAGACAAAGCTTTGGTTAAAAAAAAAAAATCCTTCTTCCAATGCTTCTTAAAGAATATTTCCTTTCGAAATTATTTTGATAAGAACAGTAGTTTTGATAAGTCTTTGCTATTACAAACACTTTTCAAGAAAACCGTGTATACTTTTCTCACATACCCATGATATTTCTGGTAAGAAACTGACAGTAACTCAAATAACTACAACATCATACACTTCCCACATCTGAAGTTCACAGAAAAAGTTCTGTTTTTGTTTTTCTCTTTGGGTCACACCCGGTGATGCACAGGGGTTACTCCTGGCTCTTCACTCAGGAATTACTCCTGGCGGTGCTTGGGGGACCACATGGGATGCTGGGAATCGAACCCGGGCCGGCTGCGTGCAAGACAAACACCCTATCCGCTGTGCTATTGCTCCAGCCGCATCACAGGTAAAGTTCTGGTGGGAGCCACATGCTGTGTCTGAAAGAGTCATGCTAAAGTCAACACAGAGTAGGTGAGACCTTGGAGAGAGAGACAGAACTTGCTAACTTATTCAGGACCTACTTACTGATATTTCTACACCACGCACTAAGAGATGCTGGGGCCGTCTGAAAGGGCCTAGAGAGACTTGCCTTGCCGAGTTCCAATGCCTGAATTCTATATTGTGATTCGATTTGCTATCGCTTAATAGCTGGCATTCTCCTGTCCTGAAGCGCCATGCTGTGCAGAATGTGTGACTGGTTTTGCTTCTTCCCCTGAGAGCGATGTTTGAAGCAAGGGTGAGTTGTTCTTCACTCGGGCTTCTAATCCGGAGTGGCCCGGGGACCCCGCCTCCCCGCTGCAAGCCCTGAGAACACCCTGGACACCAGCTCACAGGGTTCAGGGCGCAAAAGGCTGGGGAGCGAGTACAGCAGGCCCGGTGCTGGCCTTGCACACGGCTGAGCAGGGTTCAAACCCCGGCACCCCATAGCGTCCCCTGAGCACTGCCAGGAGTGGGCCCTGAGTGTGGATCCAGGAGTGAGCCCCGAGCACAGCTTGGTGTGGTTCAAAAACAAACAAAAATACAACAGACATAAACGACTCTCCAGGGATGCTTGTAACAATGCCCTTTCCTGGCTGAAAGGGGACTGGAGTCTCCCCCCCTCCGCCCTGCTGTGGTACGTGAGGGGCTGACTCAGGCCTCCTTGAAACTCTGACCTTTGCCACAGCCCTCAGGACCGGGACGTTGGTCCTTATTCGGGAGTAAGCTTGTTGCTGCCGTCAGAGCCGGGGAAGCACGGGGCATCTGGAGGGAGGCGGCCTTCAGCCCCAGGATGCTGTCCA
The DNA here is from genome assembly GCF_027595985.1 of Sorex araneus. NCBI lineage: Eukaryota > Metazoa > Chordata > Mammalia > Eulipotyphla > Soricidae > Sorex > Sorex araneus. Next base: position 64,068,096 of record NC_073311.1, read on the forward strand.
GTGACACGGGACACAGTGCATGAGACCGCCCGGGCAGAGCTGCCGGAGGAGGCAGGTCCGCTGCCACGAGCCAAGACACCCCAGGAGCAGGGGGCGGGGATGGTGGCGGGGTGGGAATGTCTCTCTCCCTAGCCGCTACAGAGCAGAGTCCCCGGCGCCTGGGTCTGCACACCCAACCGCAGAACCGTGATCCAAAGACACTCCCGTTGACAGCAGGCCTGTTTCTGCAGGTCACTCCTTGAGCACCGGAAATTTCTGCACAGCCCCAGGTTTACAGGTGTGTTGACTAGGTGCACAAACCAGCCATCTACTGGCAATGAGCCCCACGTTCATTATGAAATACCCCCTCCCCGTGTTCAGGGACTGCTGTTAAGATACTCGGTAGGAACACGGTAGATTTGGAATCCGATTGTGCCCGGAATCTGCCAACTCCCGGCCAGAAGCAAGTGCCCCTGGGAGCCTCTCTGAGAGTCTTTCCTAGATGAATCCAAGCAGAACCTTCTGCGCCCATCAGACAAGAATAAATAGCTGCTTGGTGGCCCTGAAGGCAGTTTAAAGCCACTTTGCTTTCTCTTCCCCAGCCCAGGTGCTCGCTACAGCCCGTTCTTTCCTTCCCACTCCTTCCAGCAAAGTAATATTCACACTTTAAAACACACCCTGAGAGGTTCTTCCTCTCCTGAGCAGGGGGCGGGGACCCCAACCTTATCCTTTCCCAGGACCTGTTACACCACGGGAGATACTTCAGCCAGAGCCGCTCTGATCCGTGCTGAACGTCCCTTAGCCAGGACGGCTGGTCACCTCTGTACCCCTAGCTTCGAACCCCAAGCCAAGCACAGAGGATCCACTCCCTTAATAAGCTAAATAATTAAGCACATTTCTGCCTTACTTTAATTTTGTGTGTGTGTGTGAGTGTTTGGGAGGAGGGAATACCGGAGTTGCTCAGGGGTCCTCCTAGCAGGGCTGGGGGAAACACCCGCCATGTCTGGCATGGCAGGTGGCTCACACATGCTATTTCTCTGGCCCTGTGTTCACACCTTTAGTGCCGTTTTTCCTGGGGTAGAAGATGGACTGGCATTGGAGGAAGAGTTTTAAATTGTGTGTGTGCATTTATATACTTTGTTTTGGGGGCTACACCTGGGTGTGCTGGGGGGGTACTCGAGGTGGGTACTCGGAGGACCATATTCTGGTGCCCAGGATCGAACCACGGTGGGCCGAGCGCAAGGCAAGGCAAGCGCTTTTCCCCCTTTAGGATCTATCTGAACCTTTTCTGGGTTTAAGTCAGAGGAAAGGAAACCACTTTTAAGAAAAGGCGGGAGAGGTCGGGGAGGAGCAGGCCAGAGGAGCGTGCATCCTGAATAAAGCCAGGGCCCCGGGCTTCACTCCGGGTTTCAGTTCTGGCGAGAGATCAGCGCGTAGGAGAACTTCGCAAGGTTCTAAAGCGCAAAAGTTGCAAAGTTCAAAGAACTCTACAAAGCGGCGGTAAGTCGCAACAGCTGCCAATTAGCTGCGGAGGCGGCACCAACACACCCTCCTGAGAAGATGCAGGGTTTTGTTTTTTGTTTTTTAAAGCAACCTAAGAGGCAGGTGCAGTTCCCGGCGGCTGACCGGGAGCCGAGCAGAGTGCAGGGGCAGGGGCAGGGGGGCCGGGGCCGCGCCGGCCGCGCGGGGGTGACCAGCAGCGCCCCGGGAAGCCCGGCCGGCTCTGCGGACACGACCCCGCGCGGGGGCAGCGCGTCTGGGCTCAGCCCCTGCGCCCGCGCCCCCGCCGTCCCCGCTCACCATGCCGAGTCCGAGCCTCCAACGCGGCCCCGCACCCTCGGAGCCCAGACAACCGCGGGGGAGAACGCGTCCCCGTTGTCAGGACGACAGGCCCCGCCCACCACGCCGCAGGCCCCGCCCCTCCCACGCGCCGCGGGGGCGAGTGCGCAAGTCCGACAGGGCTCGGGCCCGCGCAGTCGCGCCGGGCACTTCCGGCCGTTGCCCCGCCCCTCCCGCCCGCTGGGCGGCTTTACGCCCCGCGGAGTCGCGACGGCGCGGGCTTTTACGGCCGGAAGTCGCCGGAAAGCGCGGCGCGAGGTCACGGCCGGAGGGGCGCGGCGTCGGCTTCCGGATCGCGGGGTCGGCAGGCGGTGAAGTATGCGGCGGGCGGGTGGGCGGGGCGGGGGCTGCGGCTGCGGGCGGGGGCGGGGGGCGGCGCAGACCCCGCGGCCCCGCGCCCCTCGCGCGCCCTCCCTCGGCGGGGTTTGACTCGCGCGACCTTTCGGGGCGCCCCCTTGACCCTGTGCCCGGAGGTCACGGCGCCGGGCAGCGGGCGGGGCACCCCCCAGCCGTGCTCGCGGGGGTTCGGCCGCCCCCGGGGGAGGCGGTGAGCGGGGTCAGGCCCCGGCCTTGCGGGGGGCGTTGCTGGGCCCCGCGCCCCCCCCCGCGGCCGGCCCGGGGGCTCCTGCGGGACGCTGGCGGCTTCATGGTAACGACCGCGCGGCCGCGCCTGCCGCATCCTCGGGCCGTTGGGGACCCGCCGTCCGAGGACACGCCTCAGCCCGCCCCCCGCAGACCCCCACCCGGCTCTCCGGCCCCCGGCCTGGGCGCGGCCGCACCGACCCGGCGGAGGCGCCTGCGCGGGGAAGGGCAAGGCCGGCTGCAGAAGCCGCCCGGCCAGGAACGGGAGGCGATTCCTGATGGACACCGGGTACAGGGCCGAGCTGGGAGGAACCCGCCGCGGCCCCGAGGCCGTCCTGAGCTGCGTTCTCAGGGCCGGAGCAGGCTGCAACGGGCGTTCCAAAGTCATATGTACGCGAGTTTCTTTTTTTTTGGCTTTTTGGATCACACCCGGCGATGCACAGGGGTCCCTCCTGGCTCATGCACTCAGGAATCACCCCTGGCGGTGCTCAGGGGACCCTATGGGATGCTGGGATTCGAACCCGGGTCGGCCGCGTGCAAGGCAAACGCCCTACCTGCTGTGCTATCGCTCCAGCCCCATTCTTTTTTCTTTTCTTTTCTGTTCTTTTTTTTTTTTTTTTTTTTTTGCGAGTTTCTATTTCAAAAGCACACAGTTCTCGGGCGCAGAGAGCTCGGTGGGGGCGGGCTGGAGGGGCTGCGGGAAGCCTGGGTTCAGTCCCTGGGTGCTGAGCCCCGACAGGAGTGACCCCCAAACCGAAAGAAAACCCCCCCATGGCCTTTAGAAGTCCACACTTAGGGCAGAGGCAGGCTGTCGTCCCATTCTGAAAAGGAAATTAGGCATTAATAGGAGTTCAACCAACCAGCTGATTCCTGCCCAGACTTCACAAAGTCTTCGGTAGAGGGACGTAAAGATGACTCGGAGACGAGAAACCTCAACAGTAAGACCCTGGAAGCCGCCACTCAGCGATGTGACCTCACACTGCGGCAGAGGCCAGTTTCTAAAGCACGAAGGTCCCGGCAGCAGGGTGGTGTTGTCACGTGCAGGCTGCCAGTGACAGAAGGGGCTGCGCCCAGTGGGTTCACTGCTGGACAAGATGGACAGGCCTGTGGGTGGCAAGGCCTCCAGAAGCAGTCTGAGTTGGATGCTCACTGCGAGTCCCCATCCCTCTTCCTCGGATGCTGCAACAGGCCAGTCCTCAGGTTGCAGATTGCTCGGGGCCAGAGGACCATGAGACCCGACTCCGGTTCCCCAGAGCTCCTATAAGCACTGCTGCCCTTCCACTGGGTGGACGGCGGAAAGCTCAGGGCTGACTCGGCAGATGCAGAAAAGCAATTCGGAGGGAAACAGATTCCAAAGACTGATACTAATTCGAGAAAAAAGTTCCCCATTGTATGCTCATGACAGGAATTTGCTCACAAACCACTAATAACTAAGGGTGTTCACAGGCTTAATGCCAACTGTTCTGAATTTTTTTTCCCCTTAAGAGGAACCGTAGTGGTAGAGGACACAGCCAGAAACAAAAGGTGACCACAGACCTTTCAAGTGTCCTTTATTTTAAAGTAAGGTTGAGGCCCTCTCTCCAGGGGGCAGACCTTAAAACAACCCGTTCCTTACTGGTGCAGCTGGTCCCTTGGCCCTCACCATCACTGGTAGCCTGTGGTAGGTTCTCTGTTGCCCTGCATACCTCAGGACCTCTTAGCAAACCGTCAGCCTGGCGACACTAATTGTTTTAGGTGTATCCCCACAAGGGCATGTCTGTTTAGTTTGAGGGGTTTGACATGCATACACGCGGAACCACCACTCCCATCATAAACATAACTAGCACCCCAAAGATCCCTCCTGCTGCTCCATCCCTTCCACGCTAGCTGTTTCCACCCCTGAACCTCTCTCACACGTTTTCAGTAGCTGAGGTGGCCTACAGCCATGCTAAAAGCAATCAGGTCCAGATAAGCTCTCCACGTAACATTGCTGCTTTTCATTATCACAGTCAGTGCAGTGGCCTGTCCCAAATCCGCCTTCCCCATAAAACATTTTGAATGTTTAGTGCTCCTTTTCAAAGTTGATGCAAGATGGGAGGCTCCCCCGCAGTACCTGCCCTCAGCCTCAGTGCCGCCCAACAGCCAAGGAGAGATGTTACCGCGCAGCGTGCAGCCCGCTGTCGCTCTGAGTGAGCCAGTGAGCATCCACATTGTCACCACTCCAGGACGGCTGCAAGGAAACAAGCAAATCCTGTCCGATACTGCTGTCCAAATAACACCCCAAATGCGGCCAGCAGTTCAGATTTTCAAAACGAGAAATAACTGACCTGCAACCTTGGCCACGCGTCCACTTCCTGAAAACCAAGGGAATCCTGAAGAGTGATTCCGGGGGATCTAGGGACCTGAATACTAAGCGCTGTGGCCTGGGTTGGGTCTCTGGATCTCCGGGCCGAGTGGCCGAATGGGAAGGGTGGGGAGGGGCGAGGAGCTGCAAGTCTGGACACTCACAGTTTAGCTGCCATGAGACTGAAGTGTTTTAGATACAAAATAGGAAGCAACATTCTCCAAAGGTTCATTTAAAAAAGGTATTTTTTACAGCTTTTCTGTAGGAAGGCAATAGTTTAACAATTTCACTTAAAATTGAGGAGCAAAGTACAAAGTTTTTTGCAGCTGTGGGACATGTGGGATACACTGAAGGGGCCCCAAGGTCTATCGACACCCACTTGGCCCCCTAGCACAGCCAGGAGCACCCTCCTGCCTTGAGTAGGAGAGGACAGCCAGGTGTGCCCCCGCCCCAGCACACCCCCAAATAAAACCATTTCTTTAGGGCGTTGAGAAACTGGGAGTTGAGTGAAGGGCTGCTCTTATGTAGCTTGTTAGCCATCTGACCCTTGGGAACTGGAGAAGTGTTTCCCCTTCCTCCAGGAGCCAGTCTCTCTGCACCCGGCCTTGCCTTTCTCAGCACGTGGCCTCAGGCTGATGTCCAGGGGCTGCTCACCTCCCTGCGCCCACTCTTCCACAGGAAGGAAACCGGTCCTGAGCAGTCCGTCTGTCCATGATGTAGCTGGGCTTCAGCTGTCCTCGTGCTCTCCTGCACTCCAGTGTGAAGGGGACGTACCCGACACGTCTGTCTACGTGTCATGCAGGCCCATTTTCTCTCCTTTCCCGCTTCCTTCACAGGACCTGCACAATTCCTAACACCTTGTTTGCGTTTTATGACAGATCTTGGTTCTGTGCAAACACGTCTCTTACCTGACACCTTCATAACCCAGTGTCCAGAACACAGAAGTATTCCAAAAACAGGACAAGTTACTATTGTCCCAACGTGTAAAGTCATCTTTCCTCCTTTAAAGACGACAGTGCAGTTACTTGCAAATTCTTTTCCTTCAGGTATACAATATATGGAAGGGGATACTTTCAATGATATGTGAAAATGGCCAATTCTTTAAGAGGAGAAGTTCTGAACCTTTATAAAAATGTAAGTAATTACGTTACCCATTGTATCAATGTTACTCTACAGCAAGGACTGTGTAGAAAATATTTCATCTTTCTTTTTAAGCTGCTGTATCTTGGACGAGAATATCCCAAAGGTGCTGACTATTTCAAAAGGCGTCTGAAGAATGTTTTTCTTAAAAACAAAGACGTGAAGGACCCAGAGAAGATCAAAGAACTTATCCGACGGGGTGAATTTGTGATGAAAGAGCTAGAAGCCTTATACTTCCTTAGGAAATACAGAGCTATGAGACAACGCTATTATTCAGATGATAACAAAAGTAACTGATCACTTGTACTATCGCTTGAAAATCAGCGTGGCTATTCATGTAAACCAACAGTTAGAAAATAGTGATGTGCCCAACCCACCCGAGCTGCCTTACCACTGGGCAGGGCTTGCCCCTGCACATGCTCAGTGCTCCGCTGCCCTGCAGCCTCCCTCTTGACGTGGGCAAAGTGTCACGCACTACATTGCTGCCAGTCAGCAATCGTCAACTAATGAACACCCAGTTGTGCAGGAAAATACAATGTCCTTGAAAAAGCCTTTAGACTGAATAAGCTTATCTCAGTGCACTTCTCTAATCTGCTCATGCACATTTAACATAGCAAAGTGACGCCCTGGAAATTGATTCCTTTGAGGTTTTGAAGGGTACCCACTACTCCAAGGGTTTTTTTTTTGTTTGTTTGTTTAACCCCCAGTGGCACTTTAGGACATCCACGGTTCCCTACAAAGCAAGTAACACCTGCAGTGATTAAAGCAGAGTCACAGAGACAGTACGTATCAAGTACTGTTCTCATCTTGAAATGACCTGACATCACAGACGTGCTTATTCCACAGCCACTTCTGCTGCCGGCTCCCTTTGGGCCTTGAAACAAAGGACCCACTGTGAATTACCTCCCACAATAAAAAGTAATGATGTTCTTCTCTTTTGTCATGAAATCAGATCTTTTTCGCATCTACTCTGAAGTGAGTTAAAGGCAGTAAGTCCAAGCTGACACACCTTTTCAGATATTCCCGGCCGGCACCTCTCATAAATTTAGCGTATTTCTAACTTTGGAGTTGGAACAAGTTTCACAAGAGATTTCCTGAAGCTGCTCGTGCGCCTGGCTCGAAAACCATTCTGCACCAGCCACGGGCGGAGTCCACATTCCCAGCAGGAAACACACACTCCACAGTCATCGGAACTGTTTTATTACATTACAGTAATTAGGAGCAGTACAGTTCATGACAAAAATATTACAGATTTCAGATCACTTCACAGCACATACTCCTATGAACATTTAAAAGTTAATTTGAATTAAAAGAGTGGTCATTTCTTAATTTAATGTTTCATGTGACCAACATTCCTAGGTCAGCGCAACCAAAGATGGGAAACAACTGGATCACACTGCATATGTCCCACAAAGAAGCACAATGTACAAAATGTGCATGTTTCAGTTCACACTGTACAAAAATAGTTAAAATACATTCCAGGTAAACATGTGACAGTAAGAAAGAGTACTAGTAAGAAATTGGCACTCAAAGGAAAAATGCAAAAGTATTTTCAACATGAAAACACAAGACAGTGGAATTGGAAACTTTTGGATAAAACATTACATAACCCATTTAGCTTGACAGGGGCACCGTCCCCTTAAGTGACATTTGGGCAGGCAATAAATTTCTCTAGATTCATTTGAATTTGCCAAACTGGCACTGGAAAATGGGAAACTAAAAACTGTTCACCTAGCTTATGACTTCTTCAGGACTGATGAACAGACCTTTAAGAAAGAATTTTCATTTTCTGAAGGAATTTACAGCCACCGATTGTATGCTGCTCAGTTTCTCAATGCAGATTTCACGCTGCCCAGTATTAAGGAACTTACTAATAAACAGGAATTTAGCTTTAACGTAACTTATGGATTCTTTTAGAATTCACTATATAATAAATTATTGCATTTGACAAATGAAAATGACAGTGTCAGTTGCCAACAATAAAATAACCGGTATTATTCGCGGGAAATGGTTAGGAGGAAAAAAAAAACCACCATGAAATACAATGAGATGAACTTAATGCAAATTGCAACTTAACATCCCTCATAACAGCCCTATGTGTATTAGAACAAAATTGTGCAAAGGTGGCCAAGGTGTGATGGCCAAGAAAAGTTCAGTTCTCAACTCCTGTGCAGTGTGACTCAGTTAAAACAGAGTCCGGAATTCCTAACTGGGAACACTCACTCAGACGACACATGCCTGCTCCATTCTTCCATAAACATTAATGTTGAAGACTGGAATTTAGTAATATTTTTTTAAAACTTCAACAGGATTTTTATCTTTAAGGCTGTAATAATTAGGTAACATGTTACTTCTAGGATTATCTCTCTCATTCAAAAATCTCTGTATAAACAAACCTTTTGTCAGACCATTCAGGATTCACATAATAAAGGACTACTACTGTTTAAAAAAAAGTTACCCAGCTACATCAAAAATTCAAGAGTCCTAAGCCCCCGGCCCCCAACTATGCACTGCAATTCCTGAAGTGTGGCATAGCTTTCTCTCGTGTAGAAACAAGAGGAGGTACTGTTTAACTATAGTCTTAACACCCTGCCCTCGAGAACGTTCCCTCAAGCGGTGGTTTAGTTATTTCATTTCAGAAATCAGACTGAGATGAAACAAGCCTTCTATGAATTAGCTCAGGCACCTTGTTTAGTCATACCCAGATGAAACTATTTTAGAATTCAACATTTAATTTTAAAAGTCTCGTTTAATTACTTAGAAAAAGAGACCAACTAGAGTATTTCACACTTGGGAATTTTAATATTAATACAACTTATAATTGCCCCAATAAAATCACAGTTATGCCAAATGAAAAACGATATAATCAAGTTTATTCCTTTTAAACAATAAAGTAATTTATATAAAGTAGTTTGATTAAACAATTACATTGGAATCAGCAAGACAATTACTTTAGAACTAGAAAAAAAGACCAAATTCATGCTCTGAAAGCCTAAATTATGCATAGTGGTATCTCTGGGTCATGTGCCAGACATTTCAACAAGACACTCAGACATTCTGTAACCAATCAAGGAACCACATCCCCCTGTTTGGGGGTACCGTAATACCCCCACGGCCAAGTGCAGTGCCAGCAACCACCAGGCACTCAGATCTCGGCTGAATAAATGAATTCTGCCAAAAATCTTGAGGCTCAAATTTCAAACTCCTTTTCACTGTAAGAAGGTAATGAGCAGTGGAATGTATCACTCTACCAAGGCTAACCTCACTGCACACTCCACACCGTACAAGGAACCCTCTCGGCTGCCTTTACTCAGTCCTCCTCCCGCTGGACAGGGTGCCGTCTACTCAGAGCAGGTTCGAAAAGTCCTAGTCACAAAGGGACGATCCAGCAAAGAGATGACGTTCAAAGGATGAAGATGCTATTGCTCCAGCCACCCCCTGTACAGGAGCTGCTCGGGCCAGGCCCACGGGGGGTGCTGATTCGCTTGCGCCTGAGGAGGGCGTGGGGCACGCTGATGCAGCCTGACGGGAAGCCTCCGCGGAGACACCCGAAGCAGCAATGAATCTTGAGGTTAGGGAAGTATTCAGAGAAAAAGCAACAAGACACGGGCAGAGCGGGCAGACAGGCTGGGCGACACGGGGAACGGACATTTAATCAAACTACAATTTTGCTCAGTATTTGCACTGCAGGTGAGAAGACAGGTAAAACGTTAGAGATTGTGCCGAGATTGAGGAATAGGTGTATCTATGTAAACTGAATGCAAATCAGAGTGTAAAGCTACTCAGCCTTTGAGATGACTTCCCGGGCCACAAGGCAATGGATAGGAAGGATCTGTCCGGAACCGCAGCTGGGAGACGCAGGACTGGAACCCAGGCCACTTTCCTTCCAACCCGGTCATGTGGCCCCGCAACGGACCATCTCATGCCACAGATTTCAGAGTCAGTAATGTTCAGTCACATTGAAGGAACCTTTATTATCTATTTCTTAAGCATTAATCTTAAAAATGGTTCAGACTTATAAAGTATTTATGAACTGTGACTTAAGCCAGTGTTAAGGAAATAGCCAACACTAGAAACTTGGAAGTGTTCTTGCTTCGTTGTCCAAAGTATTCTTTAAATCTTGGCACCCACCACCTGATAATCCATTTAAAAAATTATTTTGAAGGTGGCTTGCCTGAAGCAAAAGAGGTATTCCTCCGTCCTCATCTGTTCGCAGGACAGCTGGTGAGAGTGTCTCACTGGAGGCCCAGGCCGCCCCCCCTCCCCATTTCTGACTCACCGACTCAAGACCACGTGGGGAGACAAGGGCCCAGGCACGCTCTGATGGTCCCAGGAGCCCGGCCCGCCATGACGCGGCCCTATCCTTACGAAGCTGACTGGCCCAAACCATCTTCCCACAACACCGTCAGCATCCAGACCATTTCCAGAGACAAGTTCAAGATCTCAAAGTTGGGCTCCAACAGAGTAACCTGACACAGGGAGACTCTATCTCTACGCAATCACTATGAGATTCTTTCTATCCGTGTTTTCTCAATGATTACAGGAATTTCGTAGCAGGCAAATGCAGCCCCCAGTGGCTGCCGTGAGCCTCTTTCACGCGGGGTCTACCCTAACAGGCCAAGGCGGCGTGGAAAGGAAACGGCCCTCAGCATTTCCACTGCCTTGTATTTTTTTCCATTTTTTTCACCCTTTTTATAGAAAAAATATATTTTAGGAGCATGGCCATGACAAGTAGCAGTGGAAAGAGGGAGCAAACCTTTGCGAACAACGTAACTTGACAACCATTAGGGTGAGTGAAATCACAGGAATGAAGCCTCCAAGCGGGTCGACAGGGAGCCTAGAAATTCATGTTCCCTGGTGTATCAGGAAATCGCAACTGAAATGGTAGTTGGTTACCCATCCATTTAAGGGACTACATAAAAGACAGAGTAGGGATGATTGAAAGCTTCATTAATTTCTTTCACACCAAAGTTCACAATTGGTAAGAATAATAGGAAGTAATCAACTGCATGCACCAAAAACCCCAAGACAAAAATCTCAGGTATTCAGTTTCCTCTTCACAGGCATTGCTAGTTCAAAAACCAAAACTCAGGGAATACTGGCACTTAGAGGAAAAAGTTTCCACTGTCATTTTAAAATAAGCATTCAAGATAAAAGCTAACAGTTTGGATGGAGCAGAAAGAAAATTAGGTAATGCTAAACAAATGCTAATAATTTAGTGTAATGTACAAAAATTACCACTTTTACTTAAGTATGCCTTAAGAAAAAAGTACAAATTGTATTTACATAATTATACACTTTGTCTTTGACTTCTTTTTCTTCTTTTTACCATCTTTGCTCATCTTTTCTTTATGTTTTCGAATTTCTCGAACTAATGTATAGAAGGCATCATCAACACCCTGAAATACATAACAATATTAAAATGTGAATATATCATGATTAAGGATGCACAAATAATCAGACAGAAAATCAATGGAAACATTAACTGACTAAAACGAGACACTACATTCTCTTCAGGTGAAGAATATATATTAGATTTTTAGGATTCTTAAATGTCTTTGTGGGCATTTTTTTTTTCAACCTTGTTAATAAGAACATGGATATTTTCAACAGAAAGTAATGAAAATTGATAACAAGGAATCTCTTATTTTTCCGCAATATTACTCTTCAGATTTTTCCATTTCAACATACCTTAGCCACCAAAACCCAATACGTTTATGTTTATGTTACCTACACTTAATGACCTGAGCTTCCAGGCATTAGAAGCTTTAAGATTATAAAAACTTTAAAAAGATTACTTAAAAATTCAAAGATTAAGACTATAACAGACAATAAAAGGTTATTAAGAATACTTAAGAGGTCATTTAAGATACCAAATTTGGGGGCTGGAGCAGTAAAGGGAGAGAATGCTTGCCTTGCACGCTGCCAACCCAGGTTCAATCTCTGGCACCCCATACCACCGAGCCCACCCTGAGACCTGCGGGGAGTGAGTCCTGAGCCCAGAGCCAGGAGTGAGCTCTGACCACTGCCGAATGCGGTCCAAAAGCAAAGTAAGATTCCACCACCTTCTAAAGACACAGTACTGGAGCCCTTGTTAAACGCTAGTGCTCAGCCTTCCACCACTACCAGTAGTGAACACTATCTGTATATACTTCCAGTCTTCAGATATTACAGATTAAGGCATTAGGTTAATTCACTTATAAAATAAATCTGCATCGCCCCCAAACAAAACACTCTACTTTGAGAAAAATATGACACCTCTGTTATGAGGAGAAAGGAGTAAAATACGGCATAGTTTGCCAGTTTAGAGGAGGCTCTTCTACTTATTCCTGTTCTGATCTGGGTTTTTGGAGGTTTGGGGAACCAGGGCCCCACAGGATGGTGCTTCAGTGCGTGGGCCAGAGGATGCGATGCTACTCGGCCCGAGGGGCTGGGCACCAGCTGGTCGCCCTCCGGTGCCCGAGGTCAGCTGGTCCCTCTGTGGTGCCGGGGCCTCCAGGGCTGCACTTGGTGATGCTCAAGGGACCAGCTAGTGCTGGGAACTGAACCCGGGACGGCATGTGCCAGGCCTGTGCCCTACTCACATCTATTTCCCAGTCCCTGGTTCTGATTCAATGTATTAAACGTTCAGAAACTGACGCAAAACCAGAGTTATGGTTCAGAAAACTTTGAGCCAGTTACACTGAAAGAAATTCCCACTTGGTCACCGAGCTCGAATCTACCGTGACAGAGCGAACACTGACATCAGTTAGGGGTGGCTGCAGGTGACTCCCCAGCAGAACTCTGCTCTCTGACCATGCATAACATGGAAAATGGCTCTTGAAAATTAGGAGTGACTACAGATTGTAACCTTGCAATACTGTTAAATAAGACCCATGCTGAAGCCAATCACGGCACGTCCCATTAAAAGCAAATTTCAAGCAAAATAAAAGCTTAAGATATCCTTCCTATTTATCACTTTCCATCTACATGACTTGTATTTCTGTAGTTCACGGCAGACTTGTTTCTAACGAGGTGCTGCAGTGCTACGGAAGTGCTCAGCGCACAGCCCCAGCTCCTCTTCCTCCGCCTACGCCGCGTCCAGCTGAGCAGACCAGGACCTAGCGGAGCTTTCAAGGGCGGACACTAGAGGGAGTCTCAGGAGCAATAACCAGCAACCGAGCGGTTTAAATCAAGCCACTTGAACAATGAGAAAGGTTTCTTCCCGGCTTTCTAATCACCTCTGCTCAACAGTCACATACATACATCCATGAACTTTACTGTCCTGAAAAATATTCGAATTTTATAGTAATATTACCTTCTCCTTTACTGCACCACACAGATATTCTACAACTAATATTTCAAATAATAATAAAATTCAGAACATTTCATTTGAGTGACATTTGGTTGATTTTCAGCAACTTCTTAAAAAACAAAGGAGAAATGAGAGGCTTGTTCAAATAAAAAGAAACAGTGGGATGAAAGCTGGTATCATTGACTGAATCTTCGTGAATTCCCTCTGGCCCCGTCTGTGCTGGAAAGCTCACAACCTTCTGATGTCATCGCTGAGGCAACAGAAACATGTGCCTTTGCTTCACCCAGGACAGAGGGGCAACGTGAAGAAGCGTCGTTTATAGCTATACAAACTTTTAATACTTCTATAATTCATCTTAAACCTTGTAAGAAACCAAAAAAAAAAAAAAAGGAACTTGCTGCTGTGTTTTGATTGAACCATTTTCCTAACCACTGAAATCATTTTAATAAAGTACAGAAAGCAGAGATGAGTGCAGTGTGAACCTGACGTTCAAGATCCGTCTCCTGTGTGGTGAAAGGAACCGTCCTGGCCCCCCGGACCCAGTCCTGGTCCTTCCAGACGGGCTGGAATCCCAGAGGCACTGACCCTGGGCTCCGAAGGCGCAGAAAGGCGGGAGCCCTGGTCTGGCCGGGGTCCTGCTCCCCCCCCACCCACCGCTCTCCCCTCACCGTGCATCTGCCCGTGCTCGCGCCCACCCCGACTGCTTCTCAGAGCCCTGGGCGGAGGCCGAGAACCCCGACGGGGCAGACGCGAGGATGCACCTGAGAATCCTCAGGCCAAGCGGGGCGCAGGACAGTCTGCAGCAGCGTGCTCACACTGCACGCATCTCTGACCTCTCCGCTGTCTCACAATAAAGTAACGGCCAGGAAAATGGCTCAGTCATAAATACATGTAAATGAAAATGCGCCGTGCTTGGGCGGGTAAAAAGTAGGAGCAAGGTTTGGCTGAGCTCATTCATTTTAGAACTAAGAAAAACTAATCTGTAAATATCTGCCACTGTCAAATTTGAAAAAAATGTATATTATGAAGACTATTTACTACTCCAGGTATATTTTTAAAATTATAAATGCTCTTCACATCCACTAAATAGAATTCATCATGCTCAACAATTAAATTTCATACTGCATAATCACTGAGTAGTTTACACAAATTAAAAATTTATAGTATATGCTTCCGCCCTTGTTTTAAATTAAACCTGATTGTACCCTAAATAATTCTACTTTAAAATAATGAGATAATGAGAAAATAGAAGCTGAAGATAAAAAGTGAAAATCGTCCCTTAAACCTGGTCACTGCTACCGTGGTTTGAAGCTTCACCTCTCAAACTGCACTGGAGCGTCTGATCACGTCTGACCACGACTTCTAAGTGAAGACCCTGCTAAGGGCGACGCTCGGAAACGTCACAGATCTCAGCAGGAACTTGCCGCGGTGAGGCGGGTCGCCACGGCACACAGCAGCTGCTGGAGGCTGGATCCAGGCACCGCAGTATGTCCCGTCAGCAGCACCCGGGGCCACTCCAGAGCACAGAGCCAGGCACAGCCCCAAGCACTGCTGGGTGGAGCCCCCAAACAAACAAACGCACAAACAGAGTTCAGGGAGTGGGGGATGAGGCCTGGCGGGAGAGCACGCGCCCTGCCTTGCGTGAGGGCCCAAGTTCCGTCCCTAGCAGCGCAGAATCAATGCAGAGACACAGCTTCTCACGCCCTAACACCGAGTCAAACAGCACAGAGGTTCTTACGCGGGGGCGCGAGGCAGGCAGGGGCAGGAGGGCAGGGCTCAGGGAAGGCCCACCAGAGCCCGGAAAGGAGGGGAGCAGCCACGGCCCGGGAGGGGACGGACAAGGCGTTCACGTCCGCGCGGACAGTCACGTCTGAGCAGGAGCTGTCAGTGGCACGGCCAAAGGCCTCAAGAGCTACGCCTACATCACTGGAGACGAGTCCCACAGGCCACAGAAAGCCCGAGAGCTGGACTTCGAGATAAGAGCAGGTCACTTCTTCCCACAATCTTCATCAGGCGGCACCATGAAGTTCCAGCTAAACCAAACAAGCTCTCCCCCCGGCATGAGACCCGAGGCCTGAGTGAGGATGGGGTGAGAGAGTGAGAACGGAACACCCTAAGAAATTAAGGTTCACCCGGAGAGGGGTGAAAGAAGGTGCTGGAAAAACGCAGGCGGAGAGCCAGCCCGCCAGCACACTCTTACCTCTTCTCCCAAACCGGATGATGCAGCCTAGTCGAGACCTCACTCAGAAGTTAGTACACGTTAGAGTAAAAATAAACACGCCAGGGATGGAAGCAAGCCTGGGGTTCCTTAGGGTTCATGCTTGATTAGAACCCACACCCGGGTAGTTCTACAACGGCTGTACGTTGGTACCTCTGGTGCCCTGTGTTTTCTGCCAAAATCAATATGCCAGACTTACCAGATTACATTACAATGCATTTTTTAATTTTCACACAGCCCGGAGTCTTTTCTTCTTTGCAGATTTTTTTCAATCTGTATTGTCGGATCTCTCTCACCAATGTATAAAAAGCATCCTCCACTCTCTGCATTGTAAAACACAACTTCTTTAAAGTCTGTTTTATTGGGAATAGTGATTGATTGGGAAAGCCATGTGCAGAAGTTGAAAATGATGAGCTTTACTTGAGAGTTTTTTTTTTAAACAGGAATCAGATTGTCTTAGTCAAATAGGAGATGCAGTTTTAAAATAATGGGCTTGTATCCTGGTTTGATCTTTAAAATCAGTTTGCTTTGTAATGGAATTAGAATTTTTAAAAATTAAATGTGAAATCAGGGGAGAATATGAAAACATAAATACAAGTATTTTTGCCATACCAATACAAGAATTTTACTTGGCTAGTTACGGAATAACCAAGAAGCCTAAACTGAAACTTGATTTCTTGAACTTAGAGAAAATAATTATGTTTCACTGAATCCTACACTCCTCCCCCCTCTTCCCCAACACCACCTGCCTGAGGAGGGGGAAAATAGTGCAAGGTGATGTTCAGTCTTGGTTAGAAAAAAAAAAAAAAAAAAAAGCACAGAACACCTCGAATACAGGTGGATCGAGAGAGTAGAATCTTGAATTTTCTCTGATCACAGCACGGCCAGCCCCAGGGTCTACAGCAGAGCTGGTGAGAACAGTGCTTTAGAAAATGAGCAACGCTATTTAAGTAAAACTGCTAATGGAGGGACTGATTATTCTGCTACAAAAAGGGAAAAAAAAAAAGCCATCTTGAACTGTTCGACAGAGATGGACAGAGCAGCAATGCATTTTGATTCTCTTTGCATTCTCATCACAGCTCTCGAAATACATTTTTAGAACGGTATCCATTTACACGGCTCTGTGCTGTCTGCCTGCTGACACCACCATGCATGGCCACACAGACAGCACATGTTTTAGCGTCCTTTCCAGGCCAGAGAATCAGGCAGTGCACAGGGGACAAGGTGTGTAGTTGCCTGCCTGCCAGTGTGAGCAGCGCAGCGGGCAATCCCAGGCCCCACCCAGCACTGCCAGGAGTGACCCCTGAGCACAGCCAAGTGTGGCCCCCAAAAATAACGAGAAAAAAGGAACACCAAGGGGGAATAAAAAACAGAAAACCAAAACCTGGGTGGGAAGAAACCTACAGCCAAAGGAGGAACAGCTGAAAACAAATGTCTGCAAGTATGACTCTACAGACTGTGCAAATAAAAAGAGAGACAGGTTTATTCACGTGGAAAGAATTAAACATCTGGGGGGGGGGGGACGCTGGTCTGTCTTACTGCTGGTCTGCTACTGAGCTTCCCCGGGGTCTTCACCTCCACTTACTCTCTTACTCTCTCCCTCTGGGCTACTGCGGTGCTTCACCCCTGCAGCATCCTTCTCAGGGCCAACAGTGACAGGCTCCCGCACCTGCTGCTCGAGCAGGCGGTGAGTCTGAGCTGCTGTTCTAAACTGTCAGGGACGCCAGCACCAGGGGCCTCCCCTGGCCCGCTGCCTGCAGTAGCTGAGGAGAGAACAAGCCTCCCACTCTACAGGAACGTGCATTTTTATAAATCTCCAACATATATTAAGAACTGCCTCAGCAGACTCTCTGCAGTCCAGCCTGAAAGTAAACTTTCAATGAAGACTTATGGGATCAAGCTTCAGTGAAGGAATACAAACTGACTGCATCGATCATGTATTGGGATGTTCATCTTACGTTATTCTGCCACCAGGTATCAAATGCTTCTATTCCACTAATAAAGAACCCATGAGTATCTTAGTAAATTGTAAATGATGAGTTGATACTTTTACAATGATTATCTTTCGATTTAAAAAAGAAATTTAAAATCTACGTAAATGAAACAAACCAGGTAAAAGCTCAGGTATTTTAGGAATACAAACTTCTACTCCTGTTTAAAAAAAAAGTGGCCAGGCGGAGTCCCGGCCAGCGGTGCGGCAATCGGAGCCGCCCCGTCCGGCAGCGCGAGGACTGGACCCGAGTCCCAGAGTCAGTGTCCCGCAGCTGCTTCTAAGTGTGCACGACCCCATCACCAGTGCCCGATGCGAGTGTCATTCCCGAGACGCAGAGAAGCGGAAGCCGGCCATTGAGAGATCACTGCCCACCACCGAGAATTGAGCAGGAGAGCCTGAGCGGCTGAGGGGCAACACCGGCAGCGGCGGTTTGTTTCACTAACAACATTCACGGGAGATCACCACAGCGTCTCTGATTTCAGTCACTTCTTTTTCTCACAGACACCACTCACCCTTGTGTGCTCTTAAAGCACACTGCACGGAGCTGGTTCAAATCCGGAAGGTTGTGGGTTATTTTAAAAGGAAAAGTACAGCCAGAACAAGTGTCTAATGCCCACTTAGCTCTGGGACTAAACCCATTGTTTCTGGAGAATACGCTCTGTTGTCACATGTACTTGCAAAGAACTGGAAACATTTACGTAGAGCCAGAAGCACACATGCCAATGTAGGCCAAACTCCTTCCAACAAGAGACATGCAAATGCCTGCAGCCCAGCTCTCGGAGGAGACCACGTGGGCCTGTGGACTGAGCCCTGCGTCCCGGAGACAGCTGGCGGCACACAACTTTCCTCCCCACCCTGGGGCCCGTAATGCTTTCACCAAGATTTAATTTTGAACAAATATTTAGTCCTGGGCGAGTGATTTATTATCTGCTATCCTCTTGCGAATTCCCTCAGGAAACACCACTTCAAAGTACCCAAGAGGAGACAGATGCAGCCCCGGGCTTCCTCGGGAGAGAACAGGAGCAACAAGACGTCCTTCTGCAGCACTGGGTGAGGCCCACCCATTCGCAGGAGGCCACTGTGGGGAGGGAATTCTTCCTTCTCTTCCAGGTTCTTTCCTTCAGCTGGCTAGTCGCTGACTCGCCATCAGACGTGAGCGGAAGGACAAGTCTAACTCCGTGCCTCTGAAGAGCACAGAGACAGGGGACAACAGAGACGGGCGCCAGCACTGCCCTGCACTGCAGTACCCGGGGGCTTCAAGGCGGAGGAGGGCGGGGCAGAGGGCCGAGGCTGCCCTGTGCTGTAGCCAGGTGCCAGGAAGAAGATCTCGTGATGGGCCCCCCGTCGCCAAATTGGGGTTCTCCCAGGAGGTAGACGGAGTGGCAGACTGACACCCATGTCATACCCACACCTGGAAAGCCTCTTCTGAAGCCCCTCAATGCGGGTGCACAGCAGGGCTCAGAAAATGCTCTATTTTTAATTCATAAAAAAAGTGCCTCAAAATGCTGCTCTCATGGACAGAAACTCAGGTACGATCAGAAGTAGAAATACGGCAGGGAAGGCCTTTCTGTGGTCCGCTGCCGGAAGATCTGACCAGAGCGTCCTTTAATGGAGGCGAGTCTTCCCAGGGAGGCCAAGAATCTGGGAATCAACACCCGCAACAGGAAAACCCACTCAGAAACGTCTCCAAGTCATGCGACTAACCTTCACCGGGCTCAGGAACCACCGAGTGGCTCCAGAAAGCAAGACAGGCGTGGGGGGGCTGCTCTGTCACCCACCTTCCAGAACTCTCCTCTCCACCTGGAAATCCAGAGCCGATGGCCACGGAGTCCACGTTTGGGTCCCCGCAGCCTTTGACGACAGTGCCCTGCACGGCCAAGGGGCCCAGAGCCCCGCCCGGTGCAGCAGGCCAGCTCCTGGGAACACGGCCCGCAGGACACAATGAGTAAGGAAGGGACACGGCCATTCTATACCCTCACCTGGGGGCGTGCTCGAGTGAGACGCCCCCTCTTCCTGCCCAGGAAGCCTGGGTTTGACCTGACCAGGACTGACGTTTGCCCGTGAAGTCTGAAGTGTGCCTGGACCTCAGGGGGCCGAGCAACCGCGCACCACAGCCGCAGGCCAGGTGGCCACGGCCTCTCCCCGCTGCTGTCCAGAGGCCGGGTGTGACTCCTGCATCTTTGAGGATGCTGAAGAGAGAAAGCACCGACACTCCTGTGCTCACCACGCCCGACTCAGCTGTTACCTGGACCTCACAGATGACGCCTCCCAGCCCCCAGCGAATCCAGACAAGTTTGAAGTACCTGTCCTGTCAACTTGAATAAGACGCTTTTTGGTGCTTTTATCGTAAGCTCATACTCAAGATCAACAGCTCAGACATGAACTGAGTGCTTTCACTGAAAGCTGTAAGAACATGCACAGTCGCCTCATCCGAAAACCAGCTACAGCCGACGAGCAACACAGGACTGCAGGAAACGGGCCTCAAACCCTGGAGCTGAGGAGTGCACCAACGCTGCAAACTGCACTTGACAACCTTTACCTGGAATGGCCCTCTGAAGTCTCCCAAGAGAATCCAAAAGCCAAATTTTAGTTCAACAGAAGATGAAAAAACTGGCAAAAGGCTAATCAAAGTCCATGCAGTAAAGAGAAACCAAAGACCAGAAATTAAAACTTCTAAATTAGAGCTCAGCAAGATTCCATCCAGATACCAATAACTCAGGCTCTACATATTAGGGGACCTGAGAGCTCGGTTGAGAAAGGACGGACTTCTTTCAATTATATCCCCCTGTATTTTAGATGAGCCCCAGAAGTCCTACAAATCAAATTTTAATCAATCCATTTCCAAATCGTTCATGCAACATTCACCTTCCCACCAACCTTATGACTCTATTAGTTTTAATGAATTATGAATGCAGTGGTGTCCTAGGGCATCGGGGCAGACACCAAGAATCCACTAGTGACCACATCCAGACACAGCTGTGCCCAGATGGCAGGACGGGGGAGGACGAGGCTGCTGGCCCCGCCTCTCCAGGTGTGTGACCCGCGGGCCTGAAGTGGCAGTGAGTGTGTTAGGAGGTGTCGGGCTCCCGAGCGAGGCGGGAACGGCCCGCTGACCGTGCCCAGTGCTCTGTGAGCGGGTGCGTTACGAGGTGGACTCACGAGGGCAGCGGGAATGGCCCGCTGGCCGTGCCTACACCCCGCTGGCCTCTGAAACACTGGGCCCAGACTCAGGTTTTCTCCTTCCTCTGTCAAACGTAGACTCAACACCGGCTGTCCTCAACGCCTCTTCTAAAAAGCCTGAGAAACGAGGCAGCAGGTTTTGCGTGGTTTCAGGAAATTAGCTACCTCAGCCCCGGATGAGCTGTTCACCCATTTTCTTGACTCCTCCACTTACAAAAGGGAAACATTCCACAAAACGGGCTTCTAGGGCTCAGCAGAACACAGAAGCGGATGAAGCCGAAACAGAGTCGGTCTGGCACGGAAGCAGACACGACCAGTCCTCGTCTGAGGCGACACGCCTCACTGTTACCACAGCTCCGGCTGCTTCTGTCCCAGTAAACGCTTACGGCAAGCAAAGTGGCTACGCCACACCAACTGACACGCTCTGCCGGAGAAGAGAGCCTCTGAAATGGAGACGACCCCGGGTGAGAGGCTCGGGCTGGGCCCTGGCGACACAGGGCACCTCCAACCCCGTCAGCAATCATTTTACACGAGATGCTGATGGAATCAGTCAGGGCCAACTAGCATTCATTCCTGTCAGGACAGAGGAAGCAAGTAACTGAGAATTGCTATTTGCTTTCTGTTTTCGTGCTCTAATGGAAATTTCCCTTCCTTTAAAAAATTCAACCAAAGTAAAATTCTTCAAATACGAAATTTCATTTGAAAGTACGGGACATAATACTGCCATGCGCTTGTCAAACAGGGAACTCGAGCTCCGGGCCCCGCCTCCAGCTTACAGAGCGAGCAGAGAAGAAACCGCCCAAGTTCTTGAGTCCTAAACGGAAGGTGTGCTGAACAGAGCGGAAACGTTGAACGTGGAAAGAAATCAAAGCCTCAAATCATACCACGAATACAGAATTAAGAAGCGCTGCCCTAGTATATCCTTAACAGAACGTCTAACACGTGAACACTGCTCTGTTTCCGAGCTGAGAACACGGAGGAGAGAGACAGACAAACGCCATCGATGATCTAGGCGCTGTGCTGGAGGGTTTACGTTTCTGACTGTTCCCACGCTCCTGGCCCTGAAGTGACGTTGTTAGAGCATTAGCAGGTAAATCACGGTTGATTCAGATCACGGGAGACAGTGAGCAGAGCACAGGCCTGGAGTCACTCCAGCTCCACTTACCTGTCTTGTCTTGGCCGATGTCTCAATGAAAGGGATACCGTAACTTCTTGCTAAATCCTGCGCCTGTTTCGTATCTACTGTTCTAGAAGGCAAATCACATTTATTTCCTACTAGGACCATGGGGACATCTTCTGAGTCTTTGACTCTTTTTATTTGTTCTCTGAGGAAGAAAAATCAAAGTAGAGGCATTAGTAACAGAGAATTTTCCCCCAACCCCACCGACCCACCACACCAGCTGCCCTCACTCTTCCAAGGGGGCGGTTCTAGATCTCAAGGGTTCAAACCCCTAGAAACTGCCATCTAATGCGTTCCTATGAGGGCCGGTGACAAAGATCAAAGCCTTGAAAACTGTGCGTGCTCTTCAAGGCCATCGCCTCCCAGACACATGCTGTACATGTGGTCAGATGCAAACGCGTGGAATTGCAAGTGTCTTTAGTTCCCACCTGCCAGCGGAAGGACACCTCGTTTCTCCACACTGCGGCCGCCACAGCCTGTAAAAGGCCTTCTGCAGGCTCAGACTTTAATACAACTCTTCCTTCATACTTCTGACAACTGAAGACACGGCCCGGGAGAAGGAGCAGCGGACAGGGGTCAGGCCCAGCCCCCGGCCCGGTCTCTCCTCGCCCGCTGAGAGGGCTGGGTGAGTCAGCACCTCCATACCTATTCACCGCTCGACTAAAATAGCGTTGCCCGATTTGTTCTTCTCCATTACCAGGTTACAGGAAAACCTGCTGTAATACGTGCACACAAAACGCTAGAGCCTTTCCGAGGACAACTCCCTGTCATCTGACAAGGCCAGAGAATGACACATGTGCACAGAACCCTGCTCACGGGAACACTAAACCCTGAGAGACGAACTATAAGCTACTCTTAATAATGATTTCTGAAAGTGTCTTGAAAGCACGTCTCAGTCTTGTTCACCTCCAGAGTGCATTTCCCCCTACATCTCCAAGGCCAACGCTGATCCGAGTCCAAGGAATCCTAATTACATACACTCGATTCTTTTCAAGGCCCTTCAAGGGGTGAGCACCTCCACCCCCCCTGCCCAGGTCTGCTGAGGCCTTTCCCTCCCGAGACGGGTGTCCTGGTGGCTGGGGTCTCCCGACTCCGGCAGGCGCCGCCCCTGCAGTGAGGAGCTCACTGCCCGGAGCCGAGACCTGGGTCTGCACCAGGGGCTGGTTTCTAGTGGAAATGAGCTCAGGGCGCAGTGCTCAGCAAACAGTCAACGACGCAAGGGAAAGGACTCTTGAATGGCAACTTACTCTATCTCCTTGGAACCCACCTATAATGGTGAATATCTTCAAAGGACTTAGTATTATTTATGGCAAACACACAGAGAAAGCCCTCCCCAGTCCGCATGTACTGGTCCCTCATTGCACTGTACTCCTCTTGACCCGCCGTGTCGAGAATGTCCAGGAGACAGGTCTCTCCATCGATGACTACCTGTTTCCTGTAGGAGTCCTGGGAAAGGAGACAGTCGCATGATTAGGGTGCATCTTGGCGCTGTCAGACAGAACAGTGTAGAACAGACAACCCACAGTTTCTTCAAAGCAGACAAACAAACGACCACTAAGCCTTGGAAGAGATGTTCGCCCGCGCTAAGGAGACTCCACTGAGCGTTGCTCCTCACACCCGTCTGGAGGGTGCCGGCAACCAGCAGTGTTCGGGACCCGAGAAGCCAGCAGCCCTGCACGCTGGGACGGGAGTGAGGTGGGGCTCACCGTGGAAGACGCACACAGAAGGACCACGTGACCCCACTCCTCTGGCCCTGGGCGATGACCGACAGGAACGGGAGTGGGGGGGAGACAGCACGCTGTCTGGGAGCGTGCAAAGCAGCGTTATTCACAACAGCCGAAGCCAACCCGAATGGGACGGTCTGACACACCTGACGGGGAGACCAAGGCGCGGTATTACTCAGCCACAGAAAGCAACGCAATGACACAACATCGAGGAACTCTGAAAACGTTATACCAGCTCAGAACAAGTAGACCCAGAGAGACAGGCGGCCTCCCATTCCCTATAAAGAGACGCCTAGGAGGGGTCAGGCCGGAGACGAGACGGAGAATGGGTGCCCTGGGCTGCAGTCAGTGGGGCCCGGGCAGTCTCCGTCCGGGATGAGGCTCTGGAAAACGATCTCACCAATGGCTGCATGATATTGTGAATTTACTTAATGTGACTTACCCAATGTACACTTTGCTTAAAGGACTTTAAAAATGGCTACCGTTTCATGCTGCCATGCCAATTTAATATTAACTGGTAAGTTCATTAATTTAACTACTTTATAGAAATGAATTACTGATATCTAGCTTATGACAAAAAGGTGTTACAGAGAGCAAAGTGGACATATTAATCATAAAGACACAAATTCTCTACAAAAGAAATCGGCAAATTTTACCACTCATTATTATTTTCTTCTTTTCATGTTATTTTGTCTTACAAAATATTGGGGTTTTTTTGGTTTTTTTTCTTTTTGGGTCACACCCGGCGATGCACAGGGGTTACTCCTGGCTCTGCACTCAAGAATTACCCCTGGCGGTGCGCAGGGGACCATATGGGATGCTGGGAATTGAACCCGGGTTGGCCGCGTGCAAGGCAAACGCCCTCCCCGCTGTGCTATCACTCCAGCTCCATGTCTTACAAAATATTATTAGTGGTTTCTCATGGATGTAACTCGGACACCCACATGCCCATCTGCAGGGTCTCCCTCCCTCCCATCTCAATGGTGCCTGTCAGTTCCCCGTGAAGTGCCTTGGCTCTCTGCTGCTGTCTCACTGTGTCCGGGGGCGGAGGGGAATTCTGTGTCCCTCTCATGTGGGCGCAGCACGGCCTCCTCTAGCTCTACCATGTAGCTGCAAACTGACCAGTCTTGCTCTTTGTCAGAGCCGCATACTATTCCCCTGTGTACACACATGACCTCTTGACCCACTCACACAGACGGGCATTTGGCGTGTTTTTGCACCTGGGCTGCTACACTAGGTTCAGTGACGAACACAGTGTCCACAGATCCTTTCGAATTGATGTTCTTTGTGTTTGGGGGCAGACGCCAAGAGGGGTATTGCTGGGTCACAGCTGGGCCCTATTTTCTGGAGAAATCTCTGGACTGCTTTCCCCTCCTTTCCCGGCCCGCCCACGCCGGCCCGGTCCAGACTCTCTGACACGGATTCTCACGGTGTGAGATGGTATCGCATGGTCATTTTTGATTAGCATTTCTCTAATCATGACAACTCCATTACTTTCATGATTCAGATCCAAGGGGAAAAAAAAAAATCAGTGATCTTACAAGTAACTACCGGCCTCTATTTTACTTACAGCCGAGGGACCACTGCAGAGCACGGTCCCTAGTGGGAATTTACTGCCCTAACACGGCTGGAGTCTGGGGAACAGTCCATAACAGCCAGGCGGATGCTAACCACTCCAGAGAGCTGTTTCCTCTGCGGATTCCAGGGAGGGGAGAGCGAGAGGAAGAGCAGGAGCCAGCGCGCTGACTCCGCACACGGGAGGGCGGCTTCCCTACAGACCCCGGGAAGCAACACGACTTTCAAGGAACATGTGCATGTGCCTACACGAAGGCATGCACGCATGCAGACACGCCCACATATGTGCACACACACACACATGCATGGACACATACACACATGCGCACATACGTGTGCACACACACAGTCAAAGCAGCTTCAGGGACAAGGGGACAGGTGAGTGGCCAGTCTAGGGCCGGAGAGCTGACACCTCAGACCCCACGGCAGCAACAGCCGGTGACGGTGCACTCCCAGGCAAGTGGCTGGGAAATGCTGTAGACTATCAGGAAGACACCTGTCTGGCGCTGATGCACTGAAGTAGCCATGTGCAGGAGAGCCTAGGGCTTGGTTTGTGGCTACACCCAATGGTGGTGGTCAGGGCTGACTCCTGGTTCAGTGCTCAGGGCTCGCTCCTGAGGGGCCATGTGGGGTGCAAGACAAGCACCTTATCGGCGGTTCTAAGGCTCTAGCCCCTCGCTCAGACATTTAAATGCCGGTGACAGTTACATCAAAGTGCTGGCCGAGGCTCCATCTTTAAGGGAGAGACTAAGACATAACTTCACCCCTTTTGTACCAGATGTGATGTTAAATGTATTTCTGACTTTCAATTTTTTTAAGTGCTGACACTCTCTTTCAGCCCCTCATTCCTTAAACCAGAAATCATGACACCTTACAGAAGCATGAAACTAAATGTAAAATAAAATTATGATTTGTCACCAGCAAGCGTTTACCTGAGTACCAAATGAGCTTCCCGAGCCCCTGCGGGAGCAGCCACAGGCCTCGAGAAATAAGGGCGAACCCGGTGACTCCAACCTACTCAAGGGTAAAGCCACAAGCAAGCAAGCTATCCCGTACACTTGCCCGAACGCTCAGCTCAAGGATCCTTTTCATTTACTAACAAAATAAACAGCTTTTCTGTGTGAAATATAAACTATGGCAGCCAAAGCTCACGGGAGTAAAAATACAACTGTTTCACGTGATACAACAACATGGAAACCAGCACTGCTATCCATGGAGCAGCACGCCAATGTCCATAGCCTTTGACACAATAATGCCATTTCTAGGAAATGCATAAGCGCCATGGGCATCTAATCTGCATTTAAGAAATACTGTTACCAAAAAAACACATTTTACACGGCATCCTAAAAACACAGAAACATATCTAGCGCCGTATCCCTGGGGGGCCATCCTGGTGGTGCCCGGGGCCCGACGGTACCCAGTGTCCGGGGTGGGACCGGGCTGGGCCACGCTGCCACGCGGGAGTCTTAACCCTCCGGTCACCAAGAGCATCGTAACGCCGACCCGCAGCGCGCACCCTTTCAGTACCGCCAGCAGAGACTCCCCCAGCACAGCCCTGGGCAGCTCTGGCCCCCGCGGTGCTGTCGGTGCCGCCACGCCTCCGGAGCACCCTCCGTCCCCAGCCGGAAACGCAGAGAATCCCCCTCCTTCCTCAGGATCTCCGCGCTTCCTTCCGCACGCGCACGGCTGCCCGCAACAATGCCTCTGGCCAGGAAACGCCGCTGCGGCCTCCGCCCGGCAGCCACGCGCAGAAGGCCACTGTCCCTGAAGGAACCGCCCCGCGTGGGCGCACAGCACAGGACACGTCTCAGCGAGGGGGCGCACAGCAGCGGCGGGAACACCACGACGGGCCGAGACGGCTCAGCGTGAGCGCCTGCGAGGGCGTGCCCCAGGCTCAGCACACAGGGCCCACCCCACCCCACTCGAGCCCCCAGCTCTGACGCAGCCGGGCACGGGAGCCGAGGGGACCTCGCCTTCCACGCCGAGTGTTTTAAACACGCTAAGCTCACACGAGTACCGGGCAAAACTAACTGAGCCCCACGGGAGAAAACAGAAAAAATATTTCCAGGCTCTGGAAAGAGACTGGATGCAGCGAGCACGCCTGGGCCACCCACCCCCCTCCCAAGGACGGGGACCCACGCCCACCCCCTCCCAAGGACCGGGACCCGCGCCCACCCCCCTCCCAAGGACTGGGACCCGTGCCTACCCCCCTCCCAAGGACCGGGACCCGCGCCCACCGCGGCCCCGTCAGGCGGGCCCAGGCTGCAGGGCTCCCCACCCCTCCCAGGCCCCCGTCAGTGCCAAGAGGAACTTCAGTTCTAGCTCCCCTCAGGTTCCCCTCGGCGGACTAGGGCCAAACGGTCCTTTCCTGAGGCCCAGGAGTTCCTGTGTCCATAACCCCGTCCTCCCGCCCTGCTCCGCGACCGCGCACACCTAGTGCTTGCCCTCGACGCCTCCTGCTGTTCCTGGCACCCGCGCACCCAGAGCAGCAGGCGCAGAGGCCTTCTTGCTTTCTCCCGCCTGCTTCCAACTGCCCGCCGGTCCTCGGACCCCGGGCACAGCATGGAAAGACTGAAGGACGCCACAGGAGGAGTCTGAAAGCGGAGACCGAACCTCCCAGACACTCGCTCGCTCGCTCGCCCTCATGGCAGTGTGTCCCGCCGAGCAGTGTCACCTCGCACGCGGTCCCCAGCGCAGGCGGCATGGGGACGCACGCCCGAAAGGAGTCAGGCAGCCGCACCCCCTCCGGCGCACAGGCAGCCCCGCGCCTCCGCTCCTGCCAGGCCTGATGAGCACATCTCGGCCTAAGCCCCTAATCCCGGGCTCCGGCCGGGATTCCCTCCGCGCGCCTGTAAATATGAACAGGGCTGTGGAAATGTCAGCCCGCACGGCTGAGGATTCACTGCCGAGGCGTCCGCAGGGTGCGTTCCCGTGTCAGTCTGAGGCGTCTCCGCGCACGGCCGCTGGCGAGAGACGCCCACCCACACCCGGGCTCACGTCGCGTGGCCTCTGCAGGACCGAGCTGCTCACAGAACGTCCGCCTCCAGCCCACGGGTGCAGCCAGCGCTCGGGGAAGCCGGAAACGCACAGCACGGCCGGGCCCGTCCCACCGCAGCAGGGAGGGGACGAGGCCTCCGGGGCACACGCACCCCTGCGAGGGAGCTCCGCCCCCTCTTCCAGCCCGGCATCCCGCACCCTCAGGCCTGCACCCCACCTACTGAGACTCAGCCAGGCACCTCGGCCCCGGCCCTCCCGCGGCTCGCCGGGCAAAGGCAGCTCCGACACCCCGTGCAGGCCCCGGGGCCCGGGCACTCGGGCACTGCACCGCTCACGGCGCTCGGGGCGGCGCTCGGAGGCTCTCCAGCGCTTGCAAGGGGCCCGGAGCGGCACCCTGTGCGACATCACCCCTGTGCGAAGGGGCAAGGGCAGGTCGGGTTGACCCTGCTCCCAGAGGCCACAAGTCAGAAGGAGCCAGACCAGAGGCTGGGAGGTGACTACGACTGAGCTCAAGGAATGAGTGCTCAAACCAAGAGGCAGGTGAGCAGGGGTGGGGAGGCGGCGGGGCTGGTCCCCAGCTGGCGCTGAGAGAGACGCAGATGCTGAGAAGCGCCCCACAGCGCCTCGGAGATAAGCACAGATGGGGAGAGGGGGCAGGGGGAGGGCGCCGGACTTGCACGCAGCCGACACTGGCCCACCCCAGTCCCCCACAGCCCTCCAAGCCCACCACGGGTAACTCCTGAGCGCCTCGGGGCGTGGCTCCAAAACCAAAGTCGAGCAAGTCAAACCCAAGGCCAGGAGAGAGCTCTGAGGGCCAGGCCAGATACGGCCAGGGCGGGGCCAGGGGACAGCCGGGTCTGACCAGCACCCCCACGGCTAGCTATTCCCAGACACTCGGCCGGCTGGAAGGCCTGCGCGCAACCCCGGGCCCCGGGCAGCTCAGACTGCCGCGCCCGTGATGCAGAGTCCAGCGGCCAGAGCCGTGGCAGGGGACGGCAGCACAGCCCGGGGCAGCCTGGGGCCCGGCCGGACCACAAGGAGGCCAAGGGAGCGCCCCGGGCGTGTTCCCGCTGACTACGAGCCCGGCCCTCTCCTGCGTGCCCACGTACTGAGGCGTGGAAGCGGGCAGAAAGATGAAGTGAGGACTGCCCGCGCGCTCTTCCCCCGCAGCCTCGAGCCCTGGCACCCCCAGCGGCCACCCTCCCTCTCAAGGGACAGGCGGGAGCACGGAGCCTCTCGTCCCCAGTCTGAGACGCGCGCGCTGCCAGTGGTCAGTGGCACGGTGAACACGGTGTGAAGTGACGGAAACGCGCCCACACCAGTGACGTCCCCTGCTCCCCAGCACAGTCCCGGCCCGGAGTCCGGCGTGCGTCTCCCCGCGCACCCCAACTCCCCAGCGTGATGGACGCAAAGCAAGAGCGGCTGAACAGGCATCTTCGTATCTGTGACGCATCCTTATTCCATGAAGCAAACAGTCCTGCTGAAGGAAACGCACTTCAGTGCTGAGGGCGAGAGCAGACACAGGTGGGGCGGAGGAGCTCAAGAAAGACCACGGACCTCCCCAGAGTCTGGGGAAGAAATCTGGTACATCTTTTACATGTCATATACAAATTATTTTATTTCTTTTCTGATACCTAGACTAGATACTTATATCTTTTACTCCCCTTCCCCCCAGCTCCCAATTCTTCCAACTTGGATCTTCATTTCTTTCTAGTTTACACCAAAGAGCTTCCTGATCAAGGAGAAGAGTTTTCCTGGGTTTTTCCTTTCACTTACCTCTTTGTTGAAGGAGTCTAAATTCTTATTGACCAAATAGCTACAATTTTAAATATATTTTCCTAAATGTTAATTTATTTTTTTAATTTTCTTTTTGGGTCACACCTGGCGATGCACAGGGGTCACTCCTGGCTCATGCACTCAGGAACTACCCTGGCGGTGCTCAGGGGACCATATGGGATGCTGGGATTTGAACCCGGGTCGGCCGCGTGCAAGGCAAACGCCCTACCTGCTGTGCTATCACTCCAGCCCCCTAAATGTTAATTTTAAGACTATTTAAGACTATTTTGAAAACAGAACGGATCTTTGCTTCTCTATGGGGAAAAAAATTAATACTAATTCTACAAATTAACGTTTTGTTGCTCAACCTTCTGTGAATCAGATAATACTGACTGACATAATTATCATTTTATGTTAACAGCTGTCTAACATGTAATATTAAAATCTATGCAAAAGAAATCCAGGGTTCACAAGAGGAAAAAAGACATGGAAGAAGGTGAGGAAGAACTCAAGGCGTTTCCACGAACGACGTTTCTGAGCTCTGCCTGCAGGAAGGTTCTGGAAGCAGTGCCATCCCAGGGAGGTTCTGGAAGCAGTGCCATCCCAGATGCCCGAAACACCCAGCATGCGGGCCGCCCTCCTTCTATCAGTCCCACACAGGGCCCCTGGCTTTCTGGCCAGTGGCAGGGGCCAGCTGGGAACAGGAAGGGGAAGTGGGGCCAGAGTAGCCCTATCTGGCCGTGCAGAGGCCGCAGGCTGCCCAATCAGGCTGCAGGACAACAGATTGGAACACACGACCAAAAGGAACCCAAGGCCGTGTGAAAGACAGACGAGGGCGGAGCGCCTCTCACCCGCACAGATCCCACGGGCATGCCGGTGCGAGGGCGCCCCCGTGAGGAGGTGGCCAGCTCCGCCACGACACGCCAGGGACGGGTTCGGGTGACACGGAGCGGAGTGCTGCCTCCCACCAGCACACCCGCCCCACCCTCATCGACTATCCAGGAGCGGCCGCCGCAGCCCCGAGAGCTGACAGCTCAAGTGCCGTGTCCTCGGTCCCGGCAGCGGGCCAGGGGCGCTGGGCATGCTTCAGCACGGCCCCCCCAAAGCAGCGACAACCCCCGGTGCCGGCACCGCACTGCAGGCGAGTCCCCAAGAACAGGGCCGGAGGGGCCGGGAGAGGAGGCTGACCCCACTCCACCCCGACAGCACCCGGCCCCCTGAGCACAGAGCCAGAAGCAGCCCCCCAGCCCCAAACAAACATGTATTGCAGTGTGTGTCCATGTACCTGGGGCTGGAGCGGCAGCACAGCGGGTAGGGCATTTGCGCTGCATGCATCCCACCCGGGTTCAATTCCTCCGCCCCTCTGGAGAGCCCGGCAAGCTAACGAGAGTATCCCGCCCACACGGCAGGGCCTGGCAAGCTCCCCGTGGCATATTCGATACACCAAAAACAGTAACAAGTCTCACAATGGAGACGTTACTGGTGCCCGCCTGAGCAAGTAGGTGAGCAACGGGATGACAGTGCTAGTGACAATCCATGTACCACTGCACACAGACAGGGCTAGCCAGTACGGCAGCGTGCTCCTAAGTCTCACCTAACAGCTCCTGTTTATTTTAGAGACTTTTCCAGAGGTTTCATAATTTTCAAAGTCAAAAGTGGGGAAAATCACTAAGGGAAAATAAAAATTCCTTAAGGCAGGCGCTGATCTCTCCTGAATCCTATCAAAGATTGTATTCTTCTCTGTCCATTTCCCCTAAGCTCATGATGTCTCGGCCAGGGCAACAGGACTGTTCCGTACCCGGGAGCCCGAGGGGACCAGGCGTGTTCCGGAGCGTGACCGCCCTTCACGTGCACGGGGGCAGGCCCCAGGCCCCGTGAGCCTGTCTCAGAGGGCTCACACCTCCTTCCCTTCCGGTATCTCCACGGCCGGCTTCCGCCCTACTTTCTGGAGGCTCCGCACTGACAGAGCCCCTCGTTAGAACAAACGTGTCCCGGGGCGTCTGAGGTCCGGGTGGTTACTCGCTGCCCTTCTTCCCATCCGCCGGCTCATCCTCGCGCGGCCCCGCCACAAGCCCGGGCTGCTGCGCGCCCTGCAGGGCACACGGTGAGGCAGGAAGAGGAACACCCAGGAGTGAACGGCTCTCTCTCCCGCTTCACTTGCCCTCTGTCGGGCCAAACCAGTCCCAGGACTGCGAACATCCGCCTGGGAAAGCCCGCCAGTCCTGCCTTCTGAACGAGCCGGATGCGGGATGCGCACGGCCCGGCGCTGGACCGCGAGCGCACCTTGGCTCCGGCAGGGCGGCTGGCCGGCAGGGGGCGCGCGCGCGCCGGGAGGGACAGGGCGGCAGGGCCCCAGGCTCGCCTGCGCGCCCAGGGCTCCAAGACGGCTCCATCCGCCCCAGAAGGTCCCACTGTGGCCTTAGGAAAGGCGGAGCCGGCACCCACCTGGCCTCACTCAGGCGGGCTCGCTGCATCCCCTCACCCCCCGCCGTCCCCGCAGCACAGCCAGGAGCAGCCCCTGGCGAGCCGGACAGGCCCACCCGGCCCCAGCAGCCCTAGAGCACGCGCCCTGGCTCTCGGCACTCTGCACGCAGAAAGGTAGGGCACGGAGAGATAAAAGGAAACAAGAGAAAGCAAAGAGCCCCAAACCAGGAGACTGACACACCGTGGAGGCTCAGGGCCCGAGACACGCCGACTTGGTCTGTTTTGAGTCGGTTCCTCCCGAGGGGCGAGACAAGCGCAGCCCACCGGGAATCAGGGACGGGGCCTCCGAGACCTGCTCCCGCTCCCCGGCCGGCCCCGAGGTGTCTGCTGAGCGGGACTGAGCTCGTGCTCTCGGTACGCTGCTTTACTGTTAAAGGACGAAAGTGCCCTTCCACCAGCTTTTAGAGAAACGCGTCTCGGGAACTGTGCTATGGCAACAAGTAATCTCAGAACCAAAAAACATCTGGGGCCAGGGCTGCAGCCAGACACCTGTCTCGCATGCGAGAGGCCCGAGACGAGACGGAGCCCGGCAGCGCGCTCGGTGCCCGGGCACCCTGAGCGGCCCCCGGCACCCAGCGCCCAGCACTGCGGGTGCTGCCTCACACAAACACGGGGAAGCATCACCTCTGCCCGGTATCTGCTCGTGAAGTGGGTGAAGTTCTGGGGACTTGCCCTGCTGCCAAGCTCCTTCATTAGCTCCGAGCTCTGGCGGTGTCGTGACGCACAGGTGAGCTCGTGCACGCGCGGCAGTGAGGGCTCTACACCAGACTCGGGAGCACTGAGGCCAAGGCCACCTCCACTACTACACGCCCGAGATTCCAACTATTTTCTGCTTTTAAGAAACTGTGAAACTGGACACAGGGAGCTCCGCACGGAACCGGGTCTCAGGCCCTCCCAATCGTAATGCCCCTCACCGGCCAGTGACCGGGGCCAAGGCGGCCATCCGTTGCCTCTGGGGCCGTTTTTACAGGGAGGATGGGAAGAGGGCGCCCACCTTCCCAGCTAAGTCACTCGAACTTAGAGTATGGTTTGCTTGAAATTCCAACTTGCTTCCTGGACTTGATTGCTTGAGTGCAGGAGAGCAGGTGTGAGTCCCACAAGCACAGTCCTGAGGCCCCGGCGAAACCCCACACGTGAGCACTCGGGCCACAGGGAGCTCCCAAGTCCCAGCTCTTGACACCGACGGTCCATGACAACGGGGCTGAATCCTCACCTCTCTCCCCTGCGGAGCCCGGGTGCGGGAGATGATAACCGTCGCTCCCTGGGACTTTCCCCCTGCCGGCTGACCCAGGAGGGAGGAGCCGTGTCAAAGGTCACAGGTAATCAAAGCTGCAGAGCCAAGTCCTGGGCTGGGGCAGAACTCCAGCTCAGGTCGGGGAAATGCATCTCTCCACCCGCCCCCAAAGACAGGGCGTGGGCGTTAAGGGAATGCACCTGAGATGTTACAGCCCGATTTCCTACCTGATTCACCTGGTTCGCTCCCGCTACCACGGAGCGTTCCCCGGCCCGTGCTGGGCAGCAGGGACGTCAGACGGAGGCACCTGTGC
The DNA here is from genome assembly GCF_027595985.1 of Sorex araneus. NCBI lineage: Eukaryota > Metazoa > Chordata > Mammalia > Eulipotyphla > Soricidae > Sorex > Sorex araneus. The sequence goes on from NC_073311.1 coordinate 64,101,927, forward strand.
GCTCACCTGCCAGGCGCAGGCCAACTCCCAAGCTCCACCTGAGCGCCCTGAAAACTTCCTTTCAGATCTGCCACGAATGGTTGAGTAGGGCACGAACTGCGACTGGAACGAACTTGAAGTGAACCCTGAAGAGCCAGCAACGGCTCTGACACAGAGCCACTGTGTAAGCCTCCTCGGGAAGACACAAAACCACCCTCCAGCACGAACCGAGCAGCCACGGAAGCGCGAGCGTGTGAGGGCAGGGGTGTCCCACCCCTAACTAATGCAAATCTGGAGGGAGGAAGCCAAACAACAGTGCTCCCAGGTTTACACCGAGCTGGCTTTGCAAATCAGTGACACCAAACAGTCGACATTCCCTTAGAAGCCATGATTTAATCAGCCCGAGAAGCGCTAAAGCTTCTGAACAAGGTCACTAACCCCCTCCCCCCACCCAGTCTGTCTCTGAGCAATGCATGCACGTGTCTCTTGGAACTCAAAGATAAGTTCTGGAACCTACTCAAGGCTTCTTGTTCTTCCCAGGGGTGCTGGGGTCCAACCCGGGGCCCCCACACCAGCACGGGGGCACTGCCACAGGAGCCACACCCCGTCTTCACAGCTGATCTTTAAAGACTGACTCACTCCCGGGACAGTGAGGTAGGGCCTGCTTAACCCAAGGAGAGAAGACCGAGAGACAACTCAACACCCCAGACTCATTTCTAAAACAGGCCAATCACCTCCTTCCATTCCCATGGATGTTAAACTGACCTGGAAATTTCGAGTAGGCATCAAACTGCTAAGAATTACACTCTGGAGATGATGAGGAAGGCAGACGTGAGACAGCCCCCTCTGCAGACCTCACCTGCGGGGAGGGCACCTGGCCCCACCCTCTGCCCCTCACCCGAGGGGACGGCACCTGGCCCCACCCTCTGCCCCTCACCCGAGGGGACGGCACCTGGCCCCACTCTCTGCCCCCTCACCCGAGGGGACGGCACCTGGCCCCACTCTCTGCCCCCTCACCCGCGGGGACAGCACCTGGCCCCACTCTCTGCCCCTCACCCGAGGGGACGGCACCTGGCCCCACTCTCTGCCCACACTTGACCCCAGCTTTCTGGGCTGTACTCAGGGAAATCTTGACAGAACTAAGAGGAAACGATTTTTTTCAATACGCTGAAAAGGCAACAGAGCACAGACTGAGTAACAGTACCTTACAGATCGCCCGATACAAAAGCAAAGGATGGATTCTTTTAGAGATCCATCACACTGGGAGCGACAGCAACAGCCCAGCAGGCAGGGCATTTGCATGGCACATCTGGGGCCTGGCTTTGACCCCCGCACCTCACTGGGGCCCTCGGGGCCCTCCAGGAATGGTCCCGAGTCCCACTGGGTGTGGCCCAGTGGCCCCCACGTTGAAAGCTGCAGCTTCCTCAGCGCTCCAACGTGAAGATGGTTTCATTTTTCAAACAACCGTCGCTCACACTCCGACCAACATCTAGCACCATGTCACGATACCAAGAAGTGCACAAAAACATCTGCATTTTTGAGCTGAGACCGTCAGTGAGGGGCCTGTAGCACAGACTAACACTCCCCGCCCCGCAGCCTGACAACGGGCTCTGGCAAAAACGCACACAGGCCGACACAGCCGGCGGGTGACCCCCAGACGCGCCCCCTAAGGCCACACACACACCACCGGCCGCCCGGGCCACCGCAGGGAACCCGGCGGGCCCCTCCAGCACAGTGTCCTGCGCCTCTGGGCGGCGCGTTACCTCGATGGTGGGGTCGTACTCGTCCACAAAGTGGTTCTGGATCAGCTGAATCGTCAGGGCGCTCTTGCCCACGCCACCAGCTCCGACCACCACCAGCTTGTACTCGGTCATCTTCGGCAGGCCTTGCGAGAGAACAGAGGCGGCTGGGTTAGCGCGCGCTGCTCGGGAGGGCCCGGCACCGACCCCCGACAGGCCGTCCAGCACAGACGCACCCTGACGCAGAAAGGGACGCCACAATGCCCCGCGAGCTGGAGCCGACTACGGGCGCGGAATCACGTCGCGGGCTGCCCTGGGCTTACAGACTCGCCCCTGCACCCCACGCGCACTCCGGGCTCTACCCCTCGGGCTGAGGTTGTGCCAGCTCCTGCCAGCAAGCTCCAGACTGGGCCGGGCGCATGCAGGGTGAGGGTCACCCCCTCCGGTGGGCCGGCGCCTGGGGAGCGAGCCGGCGACGGTCCAGACCGCCGACAGGACCGGAGGGGCGGCGGGAGGCGCCACGGACAGCACAGGCCATGCCCGGGGGGGAAGACTCGAACACCGATAGTGGCACCCCCTGAGGACGCTTCTGCAGGACGCAGCCACTCTGGCGACAGGGAGTGATGGTGTGACCCCTCGGGGAGCCCGGACCTATTCGGCATCGCCACCGGGTCTGTGAGTGCAAAGAAACTCTACCCAGGACGAGCAGGCTACCAAGTTCAAAGGAGCTGCCTGCGGCGAGAATGTTAAAAATTCTCCGCGCTCTGGCCACGGTCAGGGCCAGCAGCTGCGCCAGCGCCTCCAGCTTCTGGGAGGCAGAAGTTTCTGGCCTGTTCCCCGCGCGGGAGCGGGCCCGTCCCCAGGGCCGTCACACCTGAGAGCAGGTCTGCGGGGAAACTGGGCAGCAACCGCTCCGCGGGACCCCATCCCGGGGCTGCAAGGGGGACACATCTGCTTTTCCCATTTTCAGCTTTTATGCGAAGAAAAAAAATCTCATCCATCAGCCCCATGAAGGCACCAAAGCCTGGCCGGGGAGACCCCCAAGGCCAGGGGCCACGGGCCATCGCGGCCACCCTCCGGCCAGCCGGCGTCAGGGAGGCCGGGAAGGGTCAGCGCTGGGCCCTGGGGCCGCAGGCTCAAGCCTCTGCCCTCGGACCCGCTCCCGTCGCGTCCCCCGCAGAGACCACCTGCACCGGGGGCCGAAGCAGGAGGAAGCCTCTCTGCCCGCGCTGCTGCCGAGGGGGGCGTCAGCCCCCGGCCCCCAAGGCCCGGCCTCGGGCCCTGCCGCGGGCAGCGGGCGGCTCTGGAGCCCCGGGCCGCGGGGTCTGGGTGAGCCCTCAGCTGGGCGAGGGGCGCGGGGAGCGCTGACCGCGGGGGTGCGGGCGGCCCTGGGACCCAGGGGTTGGCCCTGGGAGGTGCGGGGGCCGCCGGCCCGGGGTGCAGGGGCCGCTGGCCCGGAGTGCGGGAGCCCTGGCCCGGGGTGCAGGGGCCGCTGGTCCGGGGTGCGGGGGCCCTGGCCCAGGGTGCGGGCGCGCTGGGACCCAGGGGTTGGCCCGGGGTGCGGGGCCGCTGGCCCGGGGTGCGGGGGCCCTGGCCCAGGGTGCGGGCGCGCTGGGACCCAGGGGTTGGCCCGGGGTGCGGAGGCCCTGGCCCGGGGTGCGGGCGCGCTGGGACCCAGGGGTTGGCCCGGGGTGCGGAGGCCCTGGCCCGGGGTGCGGGCGCGGCCCCCGGCTGCCCGGGGCGAGCAGGACGGCGGGGCCGGGCCGGCCGCGGGCGCCGCAGGGCGTGGACACCTGCGCGGACACCGCCGCCGGCCCCGCCTTTGTGGCCGCCAATGTCACCGCCGGCCGGGCGGGGGCCGAGGGGACGCCGCCGCCGCCGCGCGGGCCGGGCCGGGCCGGGGCCGGGGCCGGGGCCGGGGTCGGGGGTCAAGGGTCGGGCCGCCGCCCCGGGCCCCGACCCCGGCCCGCGCGGCGGCGGCGGCGGCGGCAGGAAGGGCCGCCCCGTCCGGGAAGCGGCGCCGCGGCCCCGGCCCCGGCCCCGGCCCCGAGTCCGGCCCCCGCCCGGCCGCCCCCGGCCCCGGCCCCGCCGCGCCCGCCCGGCGCCGCCGCCCGCGCCTACCTGGGCCCCGCTCCGGAGCCGCCGCGCCTCTGGCCCCGCCGCCGCCCGCTCCGAAATGGCGGGGCCGCGAGTCCGGCCCGAGCCGCCGCCTCCGCCGCCGCCGCGCCGAGGGGAATCGAGCGCCGAGCGCAGCGATGCCCGCGCGCCGCGGCCGCCAGCCCCGATCGATGCGCTCGGCGCGCCGCAGCCTCCGCACGGCGCGGGGCGGGGCGGGCGCCGGGGAGGGGCGGGGCGGGACGCGGGGGGCGGGGCGTTCTGGCGGCCGGGCTGCGGGGTGGGGTGGGGCCTCGGGGCGGGGCGGGGCTTCGGACGGCGGGGCGGGGCTTTGAGGCGGGGCGGGGCTTCGGGGCGGCTGGGGCGGGGCTTCGGGGCGGCTGGGGCGGGGCTTCGGGAAGGCCCGGGCTGGGCGCTCAGGGCCGCGGGGAGGACCGCGGCCGGGCGGGGACCGAGCGCCCTTTGGCTCTGCGGGACCCGGGCGGCGGCGCCCCCGACTGTCGCGCAGCTGTCGCGCAGGGTGGGATCCCGGCAGGGGCACCGGGGGGCGGGAGGTCCCCACAGAGAGGCTGCTCCGGAGAGTCCACCCCCGCTACACATGCATTGCGGACCGGTCTGCCCGGGGACACGTTCGTGTCCCCTCAATAACGCGCCTAGACATGCGGACACTTGACAAAGGTGGGAGGGGTCGTGCGGGACCTCCCGGGTCACAGCGGAGGAGGGGCGCCGCGGACTGGCTGGGCTGCACTCCCCCCGCTCCGGGAAGGACAGCAGGGGTTCATTAGAGAGGAGACCCCCCACAGGGGGTTAGGCCCCCAAAACAGAAGGGCCATCACAGCAGTGGACAGATAGTCTGGATAGGTCAGTTGTTTCAGCATCCTGGCCTGTCCACTTAGACTCTGTCCATCTGCAGTGCCCCCAGATGTCGCAAGGAGGACACAGGTGAAGGCTCTAAAGGGAGGTGGGGCATGAGGGGACGGCCCACCCTATGGGGTGAGTCTCGGGGCCCACCTTACAGGGGTGAAGTCCAGCGTCCACCCTATGTGGTCAGTCTGACAAGGACCCAAAGGTTGACAAACACCGCTCTAGACCACGGCACGAAACCTGAACTAATCCGTTTATCTCCTGCTCTGACAGTCAGTTCCCCTCCTGGTGGGAGAGACAGAGGAGGGGGACTGACCACCGCCCTCCCCGCCGCTGGGCACCACCTTGCACGGCTCCCCGAGTGGCTTCTGCGCTTCACCTAAGAGAAGGCCAGCAGCAAGCTGCGGGTGTGGAGGCCCTGCCCTCGTCCACTGCTCCTGACATACCTCGGACACTCCCTCGCCCTGCTGGACGCCCCTCTTTTCCTTCGAGGGTGGGGGCCAGTCCTGGCTGAACCCAAAGACCCCCGGCAGGGAGTGAGGAACTGCACTGCTTGCGCTCTCCCTAGCCCCACAGTGCAGTTCCCACACCTCTGAGGCCCTGCCCTGTCGCTGTCCAGGGAATGAGAGCGGGTTCAGGGGGTTTCAGGGAGTGCGGCCCGTGGCTGGCCGCCCCGCCCAGTCCCGCCACACACGGCCCTCAGCAAATACCGGGGAATGGTGACGGGGTGGGCGAAACACCCTCCGACCCCTCTGCCCACCCCCACCTTCTGGAGGAATCCGCCTCGCCCGTGCTCCGCGCTCCGTGGCACAATGCCTTTTTTGTTCCATCGGTGAATTTGCACTCGTTTTGCATGTTACTTTGAAGATGTTCCGACGTATAAAGCACAGATTTATTTGTGCCACTTCAAGTACATGATAAGCTTTTGTTCTCCTGACAGCTCCGAGCAGGGTGTTCTCCCTGCTGCTCTGTTGCGGGGGTCCTGAGAGGGCCCAGCGGAGGCGGGAGAAGTGGGAGAGGGCACCCAGGAGGCGGGAGAAGTGGGAGAGGGCACCCAGGAGGCGCCCAGCCTGCGGACCGGGACAGCTGGGCCCTTTGGCTTCTCTCCTGGCGCTGGGCCCTGCCGCCCGTCCCCACTGGTCCGGTGCTGGTGCTGGCCTGGGAGTCACAGGTCCCTCCTCCCGACGCCACGCTGGAGAGCTGTGTCTGAAGCCCTTCCCGGACCACCGGAGAACCTCTGAAGATGAAGAGGCATGGGGCACGCGCATGCGTGTGCGTGTGCGTGCGTGTGTGTGTGTGTGTGTGTGTGTGTCTGTCTGTCTGTCTGTCTATGAAAAGCACGGGAGTGGGGGCACGGGTGTGCTTTGCTGAGATCCAAGCTCAGTGCTTTTTGTTCTTGTTTCTTGGGCCCCACCCCAAGGTGCTCAGGACCCCCGGGGCCTGCGACCTGCTGTCTGCACAGAGCCCGGGGGGATGGGCTCCGCCAACTCCTCTCCCCCTGGGGCAGCTGTTCTCCTGCGGGTCTTCTCCAGGGCGGCTCTGCCTCAAGTCCAGGGGCACCTCCCTGGCTCCCCTTCCTTTGTTGACCCCAGGGCTGGGCAGGCAGATACAGGAGAGGGGCGGGGGACGGGGAGGGAATACCTGCCTCCATGGTGGGGGCGCGATGCCGGCCCTGGGGGCTCTGTCCACCTGCCTGCACTCTCTGCCAGTCCTGCGCAGGGCCCAGGGCACGAGGGCGCTCTTGCTGGGAGCGCCCCCTGTGCGTGCAGCAGGCCCTTCTGGGATCACAGGAGGGGCAGGACCCTCCTCGGAGCACTGTGGATCTGGGTGTGTTTCCAGGAAACGGCCTTAAAGGAAAGCAGGAGAGGGAAGAAGCAGAGAACCAGCCGGACCTCCAGCTAGCTCCACCCCCAGTCCTTGGGGACAGCCCAGGCACGGCCCCTTCCCCGCAGCCCCCAGGACACGCATGAGCCCAGGCGGCGCCCCTTGCCCCTCGCTCTGGCATCCGTGTCTCGGCGCCTGCCTGCCGGGGTCTCCACCGCGGGCGCTAACCGGTCGGGCGGTCGCCTTGAACGCTGCAGGCCTGATTCCAGACACCGAGTGTGACCCCAGAACAAAACCCCAAGCATTCCAACAGCCCAAGTGGATTTGGATGCCAGTATGGTTCCTGTCCACTAAGGACGGCCCGTAGGGACGTGGCCTGGGCGTCCGGACGTCTTCGGGCCATGGGGCAGGGCAAGGGCAGTGCCAGGTGGCACGTGGGGGCAGTCTGCAGGAGCCCACGCCGGGGACCCTGTTCCCCTGGGCAGGAAGCTGGTGCAGCTCTCGGACCTGCCTCCTCTGGGCGGCTCACCTGGACTTTGTCTCAGCCCCCCAGCTCTCAGAGGGCTCCGTCCTGGCCGGCCACCCGGGCCACTGCCCACAGAGCGGACCACCACAGCTGCAGCGCGCCCACCCCCTCACGGCCCCAGCCGGCCAGGGCCTTCTCGGTCCTCCCTAGTGTTCTGTTTGAAAACTTACTAGTTTCGCCTTGTTGCGGGGGGGGGGGGGCGGGTCAGGGCTTCCTCCTGGCTCCGAACTCAGGAATCTCTCTCCCCCACCGCCCGCGCCAACACGGAAAGGCCTGTTTCCATTTCTCCCCGGGCTATTGCTGGTCATTCCACTGGGCGGGTGAGGGAACCGCTCAGTACTCACTCGAGGAACTGGTCACTGAAGGACTTTCGGGTGGGCACTTACCACGGCCAGGGCTTCTTTCGGGCCTCTGGGGAGCAGTGACACGGGAGCACAAACACCGTGGCACCCTCAGAGGGTGGCGTTCGAGAGCGGCGGCAGTCTCCTTAACTCCAGGGACGGCCCGAAGCTCCCTCGTTCTTCCTTCCCGTGTGGCTGACACACAGCGACGGGCACGGGGAAGCTTCCCTGAGCAGATCTGGGTCTCGATCAGGAGCAGTGCTTATCCGGGTCCCTCCCCGAGCTCCCACTTTCCTGCCCTCTGCCGTCCTGCTGTCCAGTCTCGCCCTGGGAACAGACTCCAAACCAGACGCCCCTGCCAAGGGACTTTCTGCTTCTTGGTGCCAGCTGCCCGCCAAGGCCCCGTCTCCCATCAGGTACTCTACAGAGCAGAGCTCTCGCCTTGGTTCGGGCCCAGTTCGGAACGAGGCCCCGGGAAGCGGGGTTCACCAGCGGAATCAGAACAGGGTCCTCATCATGCTGAGTGAAATGAGTCGGAAAGAGAGGGACAGGCACAGAGGGACTGCACTCATTTGCGGAGTGTAAAAGAACATCACATGAGGCTGACACCCAAGGACAGTAGATACAAGGGCCAGGAGGATTGCCCCATAGCTGGAAGCCTGCTTCATGGGCGGAAGGGAGAAGACAGCTGGAATAGAGAAGGGGTCACTAAGAAAATGATGGCTGGAGGAATCGGTCAGGATGGGGGATGTGTGCCGAAAGTAGATAATGGACCAAACATGACGACCTCTCAGTGTCTGTGTTGCAAGCCATAATGCCCCAAAGCAGAGAGAGAGTCTGGGGAATATTGTCTGCCATGGAGGCAGGGGGAGGGTGGGAAAGGGGGGTATACCCGGGATATTGGTGGTGGGGAATGTGCACTGGTGGAGGGATGGGTGTTTGATCATTGAGAGATTGTAACCCAAACATGAAAGCTTGTAACTACCTCAAAGTGATTCAATCAAATTAAAAACAAAAAAATTAGCATCATCCTGCTTTTCTGGGCCTGAAACTCGGTTTTTCACTGGCTCTGGGTGGGAATTCCCCCCACGCTCCGAAGGCCACCATAAACCACAGGCCCTCCTGTTTGGAACCTCCTGCAGCTGCCCCCACGGTGATCCCCAAGTGCCTGAGGCTTCCTAATCTCGGGGTCCTTTCCCGTTTCCTGTGGTCATTTTGTGGGTGCCTGGGTTTCCTGGGCACCCGCAGACGCACCGTGCGGGGCCTTATTCTCACCCGTCCTACTGGCCACTGAGCCCCTCCCAGGCTCCTCGGGGCCTGGGTGCAAGGTCACCCCCGGGAAAGGCCTGCCCGCCTGGCAGACGGCGGCTGTGCCCAGCGCCAGGCCCTGCTCGGCACAGCCTCCCCACGCACACGCCCCGTCTGCCGCGCAATCTGCTTCACTTTCCCTCTCCCCGAGAGCTGGGACTGGGTCTGGCATGTTCCCTGCCGAGCTGCTGTCTAGAGTTCTGGAACAGACGCCCTGGGAGAAGGCCCTCTCTCACAGTGCTCAGGGCAAGGGCAGGAGGACGGGCACTCACTTCCACACGGCAGACCCTGGGGCGAGATCCCCAGCGCCACAGCTGGGTCCCCTCCTCGCAGCACACAGGCGAACAGACGGAGCAGCGGGGAGTGACCACTGAGCACAGGAGTAAGCTCAGTGTGGCCCAAAGACACACACACACACACACACACACACGCACACACACACACACACACACGATTAAAAAACAAACAAACCCAGATGCACTCCAACATATATTAGAGTGAATAAATGGATCTATATATAAAAATGATCCCAAACTGCAATAAATATGCATTTCCAGAGAACACTCTGAAGCGCGTGAGTCCCCAGGCTGGGGGAGAGAGACCGCGTCCCTAACTCTGTCTCTGGGCCTCGCGTGAGGCACGGGCTGTGCTGCCTCTTCACAGTGATGATGAGGGCAGGGATGCGGGTCCGCCGCGCACGTGTGAGCCCCCGAGTGGTGCCCGGCGCTGCTGCGTGAACACAGGGCCGGTGGGCGGGCGGGCTCTGCGGGGGGTACGCCCCGTGGGCACCGTGAAAACGTTCCTTGTGATTCATGCCGGTGAAGCACTCCATGACCTCTGATGGTGTGTTTGGATTTCTTCCCATGTTATCACCCCCCACCACACACACACACACACACACACACACACACACACACACACACACACACACACACCCGATTCACAGTACAGGCCAGGCAAAGCGCAGGCTGAGGTGCACACAGGCAGGGCTCCTGTGTCCCCTCTTCCCAGGCATTCGGGGCGAGGAACAGCCTGTGGCAAGCCCCGAGAGGCCCTAGGTTTCTTGTTTTCTCTTTATGACTTACCTCACCTACTAGGGGACAGAGAGAGACAGACAGACAGACAGACAAGCAGGAAGGCAGGCAGACATACAGAGAAACACAGAATTAGAGAGACAGAGAGAGAGACAGACAAACACACACAGAGACAGAGATAGAGGAAGAGAGAGAGAGGGAGAAAGAGAGAGGGAGAAAGAGAGAGAGGGAGCAAGAGAGGGAGAGGGAGGGAGAGGGAAAGGGAGACACACAGACAGAGAAACACAGAGTTAGACAGACACAAAGAGAGAGACAGACAGACAAACACAGAGAGAGACAGACAGAGGCAGAGGAAAAGAGAGAGGGAGAGAGAGGGTGGGAGAGGGGGAGAGAGAGGGAGAGGAAAAGGGAGAGAGAGAAGGGTAAGGAGACAGAGAGAGACAGACAGTGAACCATGCACAGAGTTAGAGAGATAGAGAGAGAGACAGACAAACACACACAGAGACAGACAGAGACAGGAAGAGAGAGAGAGAGAAAGAGAGAGAGGGAGAAGGAGAGGGAGGGAGAGGGAATAAGAGGGGGAGGGAGAGGGAGAGGGAACAAGGGAGGGGGAGGGAGAGGGAGAGGGAGAGAGAGGGAAAGGGGGAGGGAGAGGGAGAGAGGGGGCAGGGAGAGGGAAAGAGAGGGAAAGGGAGAGAGGGGGGAGATGGAGAGAGAGGGAGAGGGAGAGAGAGGGAGGCAGGGAGAGGGAAAGAGGGAGAGGAAGGAGAGGGAGAGGGAGAGAGAGGGAGAGGGAGAGAGTGGGAGAGGGAGAGAGAGGGAGAGGGAGAGAGTGGGAGAGGGAGAGAGAGGGAGAGGGAAGGGAGAGGGAGAGGGAGAGGGAGAGGGAGGCAGGGAGAGAGAGTGGGAGAGGGAGAGAGAGGGAGAGGGAAGGGAGAGGGAGAGGGAGAGGGAGGCAGGGAGAGAGAGTGGGAGAGGGAGAGAGAGGGAGAGGGAAGGGAGAGGGAGAGGGAGAGGGAGAGGGAGGCAGGGAGAGGGAGAGAGAGAGGGAGAGGGGGAGAGGGAGAGAGAGGGAGAGGGAGAGGGAGAGAGGGAGAGGGAGAGGGAGAGAGGGAGAGGGAGAGGGAGAGGGGGGCAGGGAGAGGGAGAGGGAGAGGGGGGCAGGGAGAGGGAGAGAAAGGGAGAGAGAGGGAGAGAGAGGGGGAGGGAGAGGAAGGGAGAGGGAGAGGGAGAGGGAGAGGGAGAGGGGGAGGGAGAGGAGGAGGGAGAGAGAGGGGGAGGGAGAGGGAGGGAGAGGGAGAGGGGGAGAGGGAGAGGGGGAGGGAGAGAGGGGTGGGGCAGGGCGAGGGAGAAAGACTGGAGGGGCCCCCGCTTGGCTCCCGCTCTGCGGTGCAGGCTTTGCATGCAGCAGACCCGGGTTCTGTCTTGGCACCACCTGGTCCCCCAGCACTGCCAGGAATGACTTCTGAGCACCGAGCTGGGAGCAGTGAGCACTGCTGGGTACAATCCAAACACAAAAAGCACAAAGCACGGCAAAAGAATACCAATGCGCCTGAAGTCAGTTCTGGAAAAACAGAGAACATAATAAATTCTCAATTACCAGTTGAATTTTCTCAACGAAAACTTGTTGCCATTAAACGTAGTTTCCTGTAAATGATGTTCAAGGGCACAGTCCACGCGGCGGGGGCGGATTGGCAGAGCCTGAGAAAGCAGAGACCTTCGTGAACAGACGTGGGTCTGCTTCAGGCGTGATGCACGTGTGTGCCAGGTAGTGTGTGTGTGTGTGCACGTGTGCACGTGTGTGCCTATGTGCACGCGTGTGCTGCGTGTTCCCGGAGCCACACAGCCCTGGTGATGGTGGCACCATCCTGACCCATAGGGCCAGGCAGGGGTGCATTTCGGCACGAGGCCATCTGTCACTAATATTAAGGCTGTTCACACTTGAATTTGCTTTCCAGAATTAAATTCCTGCTCAGGCTCATCCCTGTACATACTCCTCACGTGGGCTGGAATTCTCTGGTGTCTCCGAATGGGAGTCACAGCTGGTTCCCAGGGCTGTCAAGGATGAATGCAGCGATCTCAGCTTCAGAGGGAAGAATGCTGAGAACCACTGGCTTGGCTCCTTCCCCAATAAAATATCAGCAATCCTACAGAATAAAGAAGGAGAGGGGCTGGAGCGACAGCACAGCAGGGAGGGCGTTTGGCTTGCATGCAGCCGACCTGGGTTCCATTCCCAGCATCCCGTGTGGTCCTCTGAGCACTGCCAGGAGTAATTCCTGAGTGCAGAGCCAGGAGTAAACCCTGAGCATCTCCAGGTGTGATCCAAAAAGCCAAAAAAAAAAAAAAGCAAAGTATCGATGCCATGATTGATCTGCTCGTGGGCCCTTTCCCAAATATTCCTAGAGCAGGTTCTCGGGAGCCCCCGCTGGAGCTGGGTGTAGGGTTCCACTGGTGTCTGCAGTGCCCAGGGGGTGTGCAGGGGTCCAAAGGGAGTCCAGCTGGTTCCAGCCAAGAGCAAGAGGTGAAGTCTTTCCTCGCAAACCCAAGCGTTGTCAAGAGCACTGGAAGAGCAATCGCCACGTTAAAAGGACGTGGGCCAGGCAGGTGTGGGGACAGCTCTGCTCAGGACACTCAGCATTGGGAGGACAGTCAGTGAGTGCTCACAGCTGGACGCAGGCCCGGGTCATGCAGGTGGAGAAGAGTGCGGGCGGCTGGTGAGCCGGGACTGGTCAGTAAGTGGACTCAGGTGAAGGGACGGCATCAGCTGGAGAGTGTTCTCGGGAGGGCGGTCCCCTTCTCACCCAGGGTTCTGCCCTGGGTCCCTGTCCTGAGCCCGCCTGCCCCGGGCCCTCCCCCACTGTGACTTTCCTGCCCCAAATCCTCTTCGTACTCTCTGCACGGCTGACGTCCCTCCCTTGCTCAGGAATCCCGAGTGTCGGCAGTGTGGTTCCCTGCAGGACAAAGCTCCCGCCCACAGCGGCTTCCCCACCCAGGCTCTGTCTCCACTGTCCCCTTCCGGAAGCAGGGCATCGGTTATCCCGGGTTCCTCCTGACTCTGACTGATCTGTCCACTGAGTGGAATACTGCTTCCTGCATCTGGGAGTGCCCTGGCCCCCTGGGAGCAGAGGGAGAGCTGGCTCCCGGGCCGCATTACAGACGCAGGGCTGAGGCAGCCTGGGCTTTCCAGAGAAGTGGAAAGTGGCCCCTTCCAAAGGGGCCACCTGTTACCTACTTGTATTTCCACCAGAACCTTAGAAATGTCCCTGACGATTCAGAGCACCTGGAGCAGGGCAGGTGAGGTCCCACCCCGCCCCCAAGGGACCCAGCCCCAGCAGTGGAAAACCTCCAGAACTCAACTGCCGCCTGCTCACGGCGGCTCTCCACACGCTCTGGCTGAGCCTTACCCACGAGTAAACTTATCCCTAGACATCCCATACCTCACACCATGGACACTCCAAGAGTTATGTAGCACATTTGATGGGGTTTAAAGTAGAAGGCAACCATCTGAGAGGGAAATATAGTTTTACAGATATATGCATACCCTTTGGGAAATTCAGATAAAACGTGTTTTACTGACTGTAAAGTAAGCAGCCTAGTCCTTGGGACTCGATGTTGTACATGCTAGTCTGACCAGGCCATTGGATGCCAGAGCTTTACTAGGGGGAACCTCAGCTCAAAGTGCAGAATTAATTGCTTTCCCCCCAGCCTGTCAGTTGGCTACAGTGCCAAAGAACATCCAAACTGGTTCTAAGTATTCGTTCTCAGTTCTATGAACACATGTAGTCCTTTGGAGAGAATATGGATTTTTAACAGCTCTTAATTTTTGTTGCACCATGGGATTAACACCAGAGAACATTTCATCTAAGCCAGATTGCACTGTAGAAGAGGAACAGTACATTGGAACAAAATTTTCAAAAAGGAAATTGATGGTTAAAGGGTTGCATGAAGCTTCCAACATGGGAAGAGATGCTTTGACACAAGTGAAACCATCTTCCATGGGAGGGACTGAATAGGACGGCAAGATAGAAGTAACTCAGAACTATGCTTTCTGCACCATTAATCAACCTAGTGGAACCTCCTGCCCCGATGTCTTCATTGGGGACCTTTGGAAGGGGGCAGGTTGAGTTTCCCTTCCTGCCCCAAGCAGAGCCCTGGCAGTCAAAAACACCTAGAACCTAGCCATAGCCATGCTCAAGGCCACTCTCTACATGCTCGGATGAGCCTCACGCATGAAGGAACCAACAGAGGAACCCAGGTACGCGGGACCAGTGGCTGAGATCTCCAAGCCTGCTTGGATCGGGACTGGGCCTCCTCCACCCAGATCCCCAGTTTTCCAGTAGCTAGGCAGTCACACCCACAAACTGTCCCCGGCGCCATGTAATCTCATCAACGGCCAAGGTCCAGAGACTATAAAACAAAGTTCTCGGAAGAGAGCAATGCAGAAGAGAGCTCTAGCACGGCAGAGCCTGGCAAGCTACGGGTGGCGTATCCGGTATGCCAAAAACAGTAACAATAATGGGCCTCATTCCTCTGACCCTGAACTTGACAGGATGAATGGAGACATTACTGGCACCTGCTGGAGCAAATCGATGCACAGCGGGATGACAGTGATACAGTAGAAGGTTATATACATACACACACATATATCATATAAGCACATAAGGCTCAACCCTTAACAACATAAGTAATCTATAAGTAATCTCTTATAGAAGGACTTACTGGCCCCTGGGTGAAGTACAACAATATTCACACATTCTCCTCTAAGGAAAGATGCATTTTGGAGCATTCTCAGTAGTTTATTTATAACAAACAACACAAAATAAATTATTTCATTTCTGCTTTGGGGTAGGGGTTGGGGTTCTGGATGGAAACACAGGAATATGGCGGTGGGAAGGTGTCATGGTGCTGGGACTGGTGTTTGACTATGAAACGTAATCAAATATTGTGAGCTCCTTTATAAAATCATAATAAAACCCAAAGAAAGAGAAACAGAAACGTCCCCAGCGGTGCAGCACTTCGGGAGCAGTTTCCGAGCCTCCCAGTCGAGGGAGGGGAACCACCTCAGCCCCACAGCCCCTCAGGCTGGACCTCTGGGTGCTCCTCAGCACCACGAAACCACACAGGAGATAAAGGGCCCTTTGGGGGAAGAAGAAATCCACCCGCCGTGCATGTGAAAAAGAGATGATGCCAAGATACATGAGAGACCCAGCTATGCCTAACAAGAAAACAGGATCACCAAACACTGGGCAGGGGGCTGGAGCGAGAGCACAGCGGGGAGGGTGTTTGCCTTGCATGTGGCTGACCCGGGTTCGAGTCCCAGCATCCCAGAGGGTCCCCCGAGCACCGCCAGGGGTAATTCCTGAGTGCAGAGCCAGGAGGAACTCCTAAGCATCACCAGGTGTGACCCAAAAAGCAAAAAGCAAAAGCAAAAGAAAAAAAGGGCAGGCAGTGAAGCAATAGCACAGCGGGGAGGGTGCTTGCCTGGTGTGCGGTCAACCTGGGTCTCATCCCCCAACACCACACATGGTCCTCCATGACCCTCTGGGAGTGATCCCTGAGCACAGAGCCAGGAGTAAGCCCTGAGCACCGGGGGGTGCAGCCTCCAAACCAATAAATAAATAAATGAACCAGAAGAAAAAGTGAACTGACACTTCACCAGAGGAGACAGGCAGGTGGTCGATGGGCCCAAGAAAAGATCTTCTCAGCTTTTTTGGGGGGGAGTGGGGGAGGGAGGGAAGCCCTGTGGTTTAAATCCTGTTAAAGAGAGGGTTTTAAGACTCCAGTGGTCCAACACCAACCCCCCACCACAGTGCTCTCCAACAGCACTTACTGTCAGGGAAATGCTCATCAGAGTGACAATGAGTTATCAGCTGACACCAGGAAGGCCCATCTCAAAAACAAACACACCCGGCAGAGACACCCAGTGCTGGAGGGAAAGGGAGCCTCCTCGTTCACTGTTGGCACCACGAAGTGGATTCACCCCCCGGGAAAGCCAGTATGGATGTTGCTTCAGATTCAAAACCTGAGCTACGATGTGACCCAGCAATTCCCAGCCTCCCCCAAGCACACACCAGCACTAAGTCCGGCCGACAGAGACACACGTATGTTCACCGTGCCATTACCAGAGCCAAGGTCTGGACACAGCCCAGGTACCGGTGACCGATGAGCGGCCAGGAAAGCTGTGTTCTTTGTCCACAGACACAAGAGACTCGGCGAGGAGAAAAGGCGCCTCCCTGCCTCTTGTGTGGTGGAACTGCAGAGGATCAGGAATCGGCCAGAAGGAGAAAAAGAAATACCAGGCGACCCCACGCACAGGTGAGCTACCGAGAGCAGCAAAGCTCAGGGAAGACACGGCCTCCACCTCTGACCCGAGGGGACCTGGGCGGTGATGGAGGGACACGGCTCCTCGCATTCTGGGTTAGAGACAAGCATTTTGAACAGCTATAAAGTCACACCCCTGAAACATCCGTGGCTGCATAAACCAGCACTACCACAATTTTTTAAAAAAAGTTTTTTTTTTTAAAAGAAGGAAAACAACCAGCCTCCCGGTTTGATATGGTTTGATACTGGGGCGGTGGGTGGGTGGGTGGTGGGAGGGCCCACTTTTTCCCAGGCACTGACCAGGACACACACTCTCTCTGTGAAACTGGTTTTGGAGTCTCTTTGCAAGAAACAATTCCCTCATACTCTCTACTTTGGGCATTATGGTTTGCAGTATAGATACCGAGAGGCCATCATATTTGGTCCTTTGTCTACTTTCAGCACACATCTCCCATCCTGAGTGATCCCTCCAACCATCATTGTCTTAGTGATCCCTTCTCTGTCCCAGCTGCCTTCTCCCCCAGCTCTTGAGGCAGGCTACCAACTACGGGGCAATATTCCTGGCCCTTGTGTCTATTGGTGAGGGGATGGGTGTTCTATCATTATATGACTGAAACTCAAACATGAAGGCTTTGTAACTCTTTCTCACAGTGATTCAAGAAAGAAAGAAAGAAAGAAAGAAAGAAAGAAAGAAAGAAAGAAAGAAAGAAGGAAAGAAAGAAAGAAAGAAAGAAGGAAAGAAAGAAAGAAAGAAAGAAAGAAAGAAAGAAAGAAAGAAAGAAAGAAAGAAAGAAAGAAAGAAAGAGAGGAAAAAAAGAGAGAAAGAGAGGAAGGAAGGAAGGAAGGAAGGAAGGAAGGAAGGAAGGAAGGAAGGAAGGAAGGAAGGAAGGAAGGAAGGGAGAGAGAGAGAAAGAAAGGAAGGAAGAAAGGAAGAAAGAGAGAGAGAAAAAAAGAAAGAAGAAAGAAAGAAAGAAAGAAAGAAAGAAAGAAAGAAAGAAAGAAAGAAAGAAAGAAAGAAAGAAAGAAAGAAAGAAAGAAAGAAAGAAAGAAAGAAAGAAACTTAAAAAAAAGAAGAAATAATTCCCTCTGGTCTGAACGCTAACGGACTCCCTCACCTTTTTCTTTCTGCTGGGGGAGGGGCTGTCCCGCCGTGCTGGAGAGCAGCGCCCCCCCCCCCCAGACACTAGCGCCAGCTCTGCGTGGCTCCGGACAGCCTCGTGGCCTGTCTCCTGGACGTCAACTCACGCTCGCAACTCCGCAGCCCGACAGAGCCGAGTCCAGCCAGTCTGCGCGCCTGGGAGACCATCCCGGAGACCACAGACACCGGCCAAGGACCCCCAACACACACACACTGAGCCCCTAAGGCAGAAGCATCTCCTCTTCCTCTCTGCATCTTCCCTCCGAGGGGGGCGAAGCCAGAGACGCAAGGCGGGTCCTGGGCCAGTTTCGCGTGCTCCCCCAAGGCGGGCTATGTCAGAAACGGCTCTGTAGGGTTTCACATAGGCTGGGGTCCCTGCAAGGCTGCAGGCACTGCCAAGGGGCGTTTTAGATGCCGTGGAGAAGAATTTGAGGGGTGGAGCGAGAATGTGCAACTAAGTTTACATTTTCGATCCCGTTACTGCATTTCTAGCCCCGCCCCACAGGCCCGCCAAAGGAAGACAGGGATGGCACAAAAAACTATTTACAAAAGCAACTTTTCTCTCTCTCCCTGGTCATGGCTTCTGGGTTGTATTTCTAGGTGGCGGGTTTATGCTCACAAAGACATTGTGGTTGCTTCTGTCTTTCATGCCCCTTCTTAGTCTGCTAATCACTAGATTCCTTCTCACACGCGCTTTGCAAGGTTTCTGGATTTCTCTAGCACAAATCACCCAGAACTGTGCTTTGTGGCAGATATTTTGACACATGCATGTGCCTTTTTCCCTAGCAATGATTCTTTCCTGGAAAGAATACCAATAAAAGATAAGTCCATAAAAAATGTAAAATGTTTATGTAAGAATCTCATTTCACTTTCAAATCACTTACCAGATAAAAATGCTTCCACTCCCTAAAGAAGATGATTTATCTGCTTTTCTTGCATGATCACTTTGGTGTGTGCAGAGAGGCACACGATATCATTTCCTTCCACATTTTTTTTTTTGTTGTGTGAACAGAAAGAAGGTGAGGGATGGTTCTGGTGTAGATGTAGCACTGAAACAGTACCAAACCTGGTTAGGGGACGGTTCTGGTCCAAAGCATTGACGGTAAAGACGTGGTCCCAGAAAATCCCATCAGGAATGAATTCTTCAGACAGCCGGATTTCAGCATGTGATCCATCGGTGTTAGCCCCCTTGAGTTAAGAAAGGAAACGCGGAGTTTCCATATGAAATGTTTTGCTCCCCAGGAACTAGGCTTTATAGCACAGCTTCTTGGCATGATGCATAATGTATGACCCCCTCAGCCTCAATTTATATTCAGCAGGTCTCTGTGAGTGAGGTTTGCCTGGTGTTCACAGAGACACACACATTTCCCCGAAACTCCACGCACCGCTCTGCTTTTCCGGTCATGAAAACATTGCTCGTGCAAATGGCGCTCTCCCTCTCTAATCACACAACGTTCTGGTGGCCTGGTATCTGCCAATTAAACTCTGCCACTGCCGAGGGTCCGAGGGCTCCCAAGCATCTCGCCCACCCTGCCAGGAGCTTTAGAACCAGGCCCTCCCTGTGCTCACAACTCCCCGTGTGTCCTTGTGATGGATGTTCCACTGAACAGTTCACTTTCTTTTCAGCAGATTATTTTCTCTTTTTTTGCGGGGGGGGGTGTTTGTGGGGTGGAGTGGGTCACGGCCGGCTATGCTCGGGGTCTACTCCCGACTCTGCACTCTGGAGCCCCTCCTGGAAGTGCCCGGGCGATGTACATAGGGATGCCGGGGATCAAACCCAGGCCGGCCGTGTGCAAGACAAATGCCCTACCTCAGCAGATAATTTTCCGTCCTAAAAGAGTAAAGTGGGGCTGGAGCGATAGCACAGCAGGTAGGGCGTTTGCCTTGCATGCGGCCAACCTGGGTTCAAATCCCAGCATCCCATATGGTCCCCTGAGCACCGCCAGGAGTAATTCCTGAGTGCAGAGCCAGGAGTAACCCCTGTGCATAGCCAGGTGTGACCCAAAAAGAAAAAAAATAATAAATAAATAAAAGAATAAAGTGACGTGTTGGGTGTATGAGCCGAGGGCTGCGAGCGATGGCCTCACAGCTGCAAGGCCAGGGAGCCCAGCTCTTCCCGAGTCTCTAAGGGGGAGGGCCCGGAGCCCCACCCGCCACGCCAGGACACGGCGAGCGGCTTTGGAAGCATCACTGTCCCCCGCTTCCTTCCTGGAGGGGAGATCACTCCCTGAAAGAATTCCCAGCAGTTTCCAGAAACCAGGTCCCGTCGGCAGCCTGGCTACCAGGCGTCCCCCGCTGGCCCCTCGGTCCTCAGGGCCTGCCCCTGTCATGGCTGCGAGGGCAGAGTTGACACCCAGCATCAAAGGGACGTTCTCTAGAATGACTTAACAGATTTGCTTTGGGGGGTGGGGGTGGGGATCACGTCTGGCGGTGCTCAGGGCTCTCCGCTCAAGGATCATCCTGGTGGACTCCGGGGACCTTCGGGGGTACCGGGGATCAAGACCTGGTTGGCTCTGCGCAAGGTGAGTGACCTTCCCGCTGTGCTACCGCTCCAGCCTGAGTCTCCAGCCAGAGTCACCAGCCTTGTATTTGGAAGCTGAGGACAGACAGGCGGGAAGGGACCGGTTAACGCAGGCTGGTGTACAGACAGGTGAGGCTTTTGCTCTGTGCTACGGCTGGCCGCATGGGCAGCCCAGCACAGGGCAAGCACCAGAGATGGGGAGCATCCCGCCTGCCCCCCGAAACCGTGCCCACGAGTAGCCCGGGGCTGGAGGGGCTCCTGCCTGGTGCGGACAGCCCCTGTGTCCACCCCCACCCCCCGTCCTAGCCCAGGTCTCCTCTGTTCCTCGTCTCCTCTTGCAGAGAAGATGTTCTGTTCTGGAGAAGACAGAGTGATGCCGGGATGTTTTATTTAGGGACTGGGAGAGACGTCAGAAGGAAACGGGCTCCCCAGAGCACGCGGGTTTCTCCCGGGGGGCTCAGGGCACGTGCAAGCCTGTCCGATGAGGAAGTCAGGCTGCTTGGGTGGGGGCGCAGGAGACCCCCCAGAGGGACTGGGCCCCGCCAGGCTGCAGGGCAGGGCGCGCCCGCTCAGGGCGGAGTGCTCCCCGCTGGCCTTGGTGAAGCTGGTTCTGTCCCAGTTTCCCAGAGCCTCGTCCTGGCTGCCTGGGTGGGGGTGGGGAGGGCAGCTGAGCCTCGGTGGGCGCTGGCCTTTGAGTGGCCGGTGGGACGGGGGTCGCTGTCTAGAAAGCATCTCCGCTGGCCCCGAAACGGGGTTGGGATCTACAAACGTCACTCGAGGATGGAGTGCTTGGCTCTCACGGCTTCAGCCAACGGACGCCGGGGCCAGGCAGCTCAGGGCCGGAAACACGGCACTTGTTTGTATGAGAGAAATCACGGTCCTCGAGACAGCCGGCACCCGACAGGACTGGGAGAAGGGCGAGTCTGGAGCCCGACGCTCTGTGTTCTCTGCGCGTGGCACAGCCAACCACGAGTGGTCAGGGCTGTGGCAAGGCCAGCTGGCAGCCGGAGTGGAAGGGGGCTCGGGGGACTATCCCCAGACAGGCTGGTGACATGTCGAGGCCAAAGCACAACGTTTTCCTTAAAAAATATCTGTCTTTGGGGCTGGAGCGATAGCACAGCGGGGAGGGCGTTTGCCTGGCATGCGGCCGACCCGAGTTCGATTCCCAGCATCCCATAAGGTCCCCCGAGCACCGCCGGGAGTAATTACTGAGTGCAGAGCCAGGAGTAACCCCTGAGCATCACCGGGTGTGATCCAAAAAGCAAAAACAAAACAAAACAAAATAAACAAAAGAAAATCTCTCTTTGCTTCACCTTTATAAAAATTCTATTCAGAACCAAATGACTCTTATCAAAAAATGGGGAGAGGAAGGAGATGAACAGAAGCTTGTACCAAGAGAACAATGGACGGCCAACAGGCCTGAGAAAGAGCATCCGTGGTCACTCGTCATCAGGGAGGAGGACATAGAAATGACTAAGCACCGAGTCAGGTGCGAATGTCAACCTCACGAAGACTGGAAACCCCGATGTGGCAGGACCACGGCGAGAAAGGTGCCTCCCTTCAAGGCCGAGAGAACGTCGCTGGTCCGGCCTGTGGGCAGCCGTCGGGAGATTTCCCACAAGAGCAAGACTCGGCTTCCGTCTCTGGGCGTCTACCGCTCCCTCCCAAAAGCGTCCACTCGAAAGACGTATGCACGCCTATGTTCACGGCAGGACCAAGTCCCAGGGCCGGGGCGTGGGGACAAACCAAGTGTCTGCGACATGGAGAAGTCGTGACCCAGATGTGCAGTGAGATACTGCACAGCCTTAAGAAAGGGGAATTCACGCAGTTGGCGGCAGTGTGGCTAGCGCTGGGGAGTGTCGCGCGAAGGGAAATCAGCCACCAGAGGACAACACTGGACGGCCCGGTCAGTGTGCAGAGAGACCAGGGCGCGGACTGTAGCAGATGCTACCAAACCTGAGCCCTGCTGACAGAACTAGGAACAGTGAGCAGGGGAGAGGGCGAGGGGGAGGGGCCGGGATGGCGGGGGCAGAGTGATGAGGGAGCGTTTCGGGGAAGGTGTTGGGAATTTCGGGGGTGGCGAGGCAACTAGACATGTCCAAATGATAAATGTTAGCACTACTATTAACATGTGACCGGAACGGTAATCATTAAATTAACAATAAGATGAAAACAACTCCCTCTTCCTAAAAGGAGAATGGCGTAGACGCATTGCTAAGGGGAGACGCTAACATGCTCTTGTCATTGATTTTAGTGGTGCTTGGGGTCGAACCCAGGGCCTCACACATGCGACTGGTTATAAACTTTACACTGAGTGTATTTGCACGGGGCTGCTCCGGCTTCCTCAGAGTCCTGCCGCGGCCTCTGTCTCACAGCTATTGGACAGGAGTTTTGTCCCTTCAGTGCTCGGGGGACCATGCGGTGCCAGGGGCTCGGCTGGGGCTCCTTCCTGTGCCCGGAGCTTATGGCCCAACCCCCCTGAGCCACCCCTCAGGCCGAGCTCCTGCTCGTAGCGCCAACACAGAACTGGGCCGTGATGGCCAGGTTACCCGGATCTGGCGGGCTTGCTGCAGGTCACGGGGCCAAGGCAGGCCTGGGCTCACCCTCGCTGCAGCTGACCAGATGCAGGTGATCCTGGAAGTTCGGGGGAGGTCGGTAAGCTGAGTGGAGGGCGCTGTGGGCGGAGTCACATATGATCCTGCTCCAGCTGGTCTCAGGGCACTCGGAGATGTGGAAACCTGAGCGGAGAGATCTGGGCCATGCCTGAGGATGTCTGCCCGGCTCTGGGCCAGCTGGGGGTGCCGCTCTGGCCTGCAGGTGGGGGGCCCCTCTGGCTGCCCCCCCCGGGGGGGTTCCAGCAAACACACGTTTTTTGCTCCACAGGCTGACACCTTTGTTCCCCCGGGGCTGTCTGCCCTCCCCCTGCCGCCCGAGGCTCCCCGTCCACCTAGATGGAAGAGCGCGCTTGCTTCCTTTCCGGTGGCCCAGCAATTTTCTGGAATCCAAATTACTATATTTTTGTTCATCACGGGAAGAAAAGGGTATTTAGGGAGATTGCTCCCCCTCCCCCCTCCTATCCAGCTATACAAAGGAAGGAAAAATATTGGGGCAATTTTCAGGCCGAGCTCTCAGGCCGTTCTGAGGAAACAGCTCGTTCAATTCCTTTTCTGGGGTGGGGGGGGGGCAGTTTCACGATCCCAAGCCCCCTCCGGGCAAAGACCTGCAGGAACTGCAGACGTCGATCAGCTTCCACCGAAGGCTCCCACGCTAGGCAAAGCGAGTTAGAAACGTGCGTGTCTCCCTCGAGACGGAATGTTTAGAGGGAAATTCTCTCAGAAACTCGTTTTCTTGATTTTTCTTTTTGCCAAGCCAATACCGTTTTCAAACAGCCCGAAACGCCGTCTCCCGAGAGATCCCTCCATCTCTCACCCGGCCCACTCCCACACCCAGAGGTACCCGCGTGGGTCCTCTGCTGGACTCAGAAAGGGAAGGAACACACTGACAGCTGAGCAAGGCCAAGGCAGCGCTGCAGAGCCCGGGGGGGATGGGGCGTGAGGGGCCGCCGGTCAGGTCGAGTCTTGAGGGCAAGCCCAGCCGCCCAGCCGGGACAGCGCACGGGGCTCGTGCTCGGCTGTCCCCAGCAGGGCTCGGCCAGGGCGGCCAGGGGGCCCAGGAGGCCCAATGAGTCAGGGACCTGTCCCTGGGGAGAGGTTCAGCAGCAGCTCTGGGGGTCGCTCGGCTGCCCGAGTCTCAGCTGTCCGAGGAGGGGTGTGGCCAGCACCGCGGGGTCCACACAGGCACCTCCTGCCCGTGCAGGACTCAGCTCCACCCGCTGAGCTTCCCAGCCTCTCCAGACCATGCCCCTCTCGGAGCTTCTGCCTCCCCGTCCCCCGCCGCACCCATGCTGCTGTATGTCTAACCCCAAGAGGGACGGGAGAGGGACACACAGTGCTGGGCTCCGCCCCGGGTGGGGGTGTGTGTGTGAAGGGTGGCAGGACGAGCAGGTTCCGGCTCCGAGGCAGCCCCGATGCCTTGCAGGCGGGAGCAGGGAGACCGCAGAGGGGCTTCACGGACCCTGGACTCGGACAGAAGGGGGCGTGGGGGGCGGCTCCCGCCACGACCACCCTCCCTAGCACAGCAGTGGATGCGCTGCAGGTGCCACGGGCAGGGGTGGGGCGGGTGAGAGGAAGAGCAGAGCGCCAGGGGAGCTTGTGTCAGGCCGGGATGCCAGGCACAGGCCAGCCACAGGCCTTCCATGTGCACACACGCGTTGGCCTGGGGCCTCACAGTTTAGGAAGTTCTGAGACTTCCAGAGACGCCCACCCCAACCCCACTGCCTCTTTATTTATTTATTCATTTGTTTGTTTTTTGCTTTTTAGGTCACACGCAATGAGGCACAGGGGTTCCTCCTGGCTCTGCACTCAG
The DNA here is from genome assembly GCF_027595985.1 of Sorex araneus. Taxonomy (NCBI): domain Eukaryota; kingdom Metazoa; phylum Chordata; class Mammalia; order Eulipotyphla; family Soricidae; genus Sorex; species Sorex araneus. The sequence continues at coordinate 64,126,062 of NC_073311.1, forward strand.
GAATTACTCCCGCGGTGCTCCGGGGACCATATGGGATGCTGGGAATCGAACCCGGGCTGGCTGCGTGCAAGGCAAATGCCCTACCCACTGTGCTATCGCTCCAGGCCCGATCATTTTAGGGGGACAGGGAGCCCCTATGCAGCGTACTGGAGGCCAAGGGTCTCTCCTGCCCTCCTTGGTCAACCAGACCTGAGGTTCTCTGTGTGGGCCCAGGAGAGCTTAGAGCCGGCACTAGCCCCCGAGCGCCAGCCGCCCAAAGAAGTATTTTCGTTGTAACACAGACATAGATAAAGGCGGCGTTAGAGAAGTGTTTCACTACACGGGCTAGAGGAAGAGCACGAGGAAGAGACATTACTTTATTGGAATTCACACGCATATTCTCCCATTTATTACACAATTGTAATTCAGGTCATGAATTCTTTTAAAAAATCTCGTTTTCAAATAAAAGGTGCCATTGTTTTAATAATTATGACTCACTCTTGGCTTCTTTGTGCTTGCTCTGAGCAGCATTTTAACATTCAGTCCACTTTCCTGAGAAGGTTTCTCGTCCGAATCTTTCCAACAGAGACATCATGGTACAGACACACCCCCAGGTGCCAAGTGCAGGAGGGAGACTGCATGCCTGCATGTGTGTACACACACACTCACAAATGTACACACTCAACTCACACACACATGCTCACACACACATGTTCACACACACACATGCTCACACACAAATACACACACATGCTCTCACACACGCACACACACTCAACTCACACATACTCACACACTCTCACACACATGCTCACACACTGACATTCACACACTCACAAATATACACACTCAACTCACACACATTCACAGTCTCACACACACACACATGCTCATACACACACATGCTCACACACAAATACACACATTCACACACATGCTTACTCACACTCAGAAATATGCACTCTCAACTCACACACACATGCTCACACACGCACATGCTCAGACACACAAATACACATACTCACACACACTCACACACTCAACTCTCTCCCTCTCTCTCTCTCTCTCTCTCTCTCTCTCACACACACACACACACACACTCGAACTTTTACTGTCCAGTTTACAAGACGTATCACTGCAGATGCAGGAGTGAAAATATGAAGCTGACAGGCAGCTTACGTGGGTGAAGCCCTGGGTTCTGTCCCTGGCCCCACAAAAATATATCAGCACATGTCTCGTACCAGTACGTTAGTATGCATCAAGCCCAAAACCTAATGTTCTGATAGTGAAGTAAGTTAGAAATTCCACGATTGGAGTTCTCTGATTGCAGACGTCTTCAGTTATTCCCGAGACTGAGAGAAAGTCTCTTATCATTATCTGTAACCAATGGAACATGTTTAAATGTGCATTTATCTCCAATTAGTATTTATTTTTATGTGAGTAATAACGACTGAGATTTATTATGTCTCCGTAAGCATCGATATGGAATCTTATCGAAACACACACTATTCTTTTCATGAAATGGAATCCGGATGGTTTGATTTGGTCTTCTCCTCCCAGACTGAGGTGCAGGCTTCTGGGACGGTGACTAGTGACGTGAGTCACCCAGGCAAGCATGTCAAACAGACCAAAGGTGTGATGATAAAACTTATCAGCGGCCACCCACTCAGTCACCGACTGACAATCTCGAGCAGCCCTGTATCACTGGATTTGGCTTCTCATTCTTCCCTTTCTCCTTTTCCACATTCCTGCAAGGCTGGAGGAGTCACCGCTGCTAGGTGGATAGCCGACTTGCGTGGGTGACAGACAATGATGAAGCCGATGGTGGTGTGGCGGCTGGCATGATATCAGGTCCCTCGAGAACTTTCCCAGGACTCACGGGGGCTGGAAGATTTGCTTCCTTAGCAACTCACTAGCACGGCCCACCCAGAGAGGACGAGTTGGTGCTGGATCTTGGCAAGTGGTCCTCAGTGCATCCCTGTTCATTGCTACTTGAGAGTCACACAAACACAACTCGGATTCCCTTGGGCAAGGGGTAGCTGCTTGACTCCCGTGACTGAACCGGCAGAGGAGTTGTGCACTGGTGGGGTCTATAAAAAAAAAAGCGGTAAGGCTGGAGCGATAGTACAGCAGGTAACGTGCTTGAGTTGAATGTGGCCGACCCAGGTTCAATCCCCACCATCCCGTGTGTTTCCCCCGAGAACCGCCAGGAGAAACTCCTGAGCTCAGAGCCAGAAGTAACCCCTGAGCATCTCCAGGTGTGACCATTCCTAAGAAAAAGAAATACAGCAAGGGAACAACAAGAAAGCCCCCAGTAGGACCCCCTCCCCCTGCCCAACCCCCCTGCCAGGGGCCCAAGACCGAGGCTGAAGAGTCAAAGGAGAACCGGTGAGGCCCCTCCCTGCCCCAAGGGACCAGCCCCAGCAGCCGAAAAACCCCAGAACTCAACCGTCGCCTCTCACGGCCGCTCCCCACACGCTCCGCTGAGCCTCATCCATGAGTGAACCTATTCCTGGGCCACACGGCTGCATACGCAGCCACGCGACACTTCATACCACACGCCATTCACACTCCAAGAGTACCGCACCGCATTAGGTGGGGTTCAAAGTATGAGGCAACCAATATTAAAGGGAAATATTTTTTTTAACAGACATATGTATGAAAGCCCACAATGCCCAACCTCTGACAACATGTTAGTGGTCTCTTATATAGCACTGTCGTCCCGTTGCTCATCGATTTGCTCGAGCAGGCACCAGTAACATCTCCATCGTGAGACTTGTTGTGACTGTTTTTGGCATATCGAATACGCCACGGGGAGCTTGCCAGGTTCCACCGTGCAGGTGGGATACTCTCGGTAGCTTGCTGGGCTCTCCGAGAGGGACAGAGGACTCGAACCCGGGTTGGCTGCGTGAAAGGCAAATGCCCTACCTGCTGTGCTATCGCTCCAGTCCGTGATCTCTTATAGGAGGCTTAAATGGCGCCTGGGTGAAATACAACAATCTTCACCCTCTTTCCTCTAAGGATACTTTTTTGTGGTATTTTCGGTGGGTTTTCACAACAAATAATACAAAATATATTATTTCGGTTGTGCTTTGGGGCAAGGATTGGGGTTCGGGATGGAAACATTCAAAACGTAGTGGTGGGAAGGTGTCATGGTGGTGGGATTGGTGCTTGAATATTGAATGTAATAAAATATTGTAAACTACTTTATAAAATTAAAAAAATGATAAAATAAAAAGTTCCTCGAAGTTATCCACTCCGAGAAATACTTTTGGGTTCCACACGGTTAAAGCAGCTGGTCCCCGTAGCTTCCTCGTTCCACCTGGGGTTGTCTCAGAGATTCCAGGAAACCGAGGCTTCCAATGCACTAACAGACGGGATCATTTGTAGTGAGTCTTTGGCTGCCTCTGAGCGTTCGCTCTGCCACGGGCCCAGGTGAGCCCCGGTGACTCGGTCTCCCTCTTAGCCCAGGTTCCCTTCAGCACTGACTGATCTATGCCTCCCCACTCAAAGGTCAGTGTTTTCCGTGTGTGCAAGTGGCAGCTGGATTTGAACTCTACATTTTGGGGTGCATTAACAGTTTGTAATGGATTGGCCTCAAGGAGCCTATATAGGTGTGCCCAAACATAACATGAATATAGATGTACTTAAACAAACACGTCATCTTATTCTGTATGTTACACATGTGCACAGTCTGAGAGCCGTTTTGACATCACTATAGCATCACTATAGACGTACCATAGTTTCTTTATCCACTTGTCTGTTCTCGGGCCCTCAGGTTGTTTCCAGATTCTAGCTATTATGAATAGTGCTGCAATGAACACAGAAGTGCAGATGGTGTTTCTGTTGTGTTTTGGGGACCCCAGGGTACATTCCCAGAAGTGGTATTGCTGGGTCAAATGGGAGCTCAATTTCTAGTTTTCTGAGGAATATCTATGTTTTTCAAAAAAGGCTGGACCATTCAATATTCCCACTAACAATAAGTAAGAGTCCCTTTGACCCACATCTGTGCTAGCACTGGTTGCTCTTGTTGTTTTGGATGTGCCAATCTCTGTGGTGTGAGAAAATATTTCATTGTTGTTCTGATTTGCATCTCCTTGATGATTAGTGATGTAGAGCATTTTTTATGTGTCCTTTGGCTATTTGAGTTTCTTCTTGGAGGAAGTTTCTGTTCATTTCTTCTCCCCTTTTATTGATGGATGTCTTTTTCTTGTAAAGTTCTACCAGTGTCTTATATATCTTTGATATTAATTCCTTACCAGAATGGTATTGGGTAAATAATTTTTCCTGTTCTGTGGAATGTGCATATTGGTCACTGTTTCTTTTGAGGTGCAGAAGCTTCTTAGTTTAATGTAGTCCCATTTGTTTATCTCTGCCTCCACTTTCTTGGTCGGTGGTGTTTCAGCCTTAAAGATGCCTTTAACTTCAATTACATTGAGGGTTTTGCCTACATTTCCCTCCACGTGCCTTATGGATTCAGGTGGGGTGTTGAGGGCTTCATCCATTTTAATCTGACTTTGTGGATGGCATTAGATAGAGGTCTGAGTTCATTTTGAAACATGTAGCTGCCAAGTTTGCCAGCACCAGTTGTTAAAGAGGTTTTCCTTGCTCCACTTCATATTTCTTGCTCCTCTATCAAAGATTAAATAATCACATTTTTGAGGATATATGTCAAGATATGCAACTCTATTCTGTTGGTCTTCCTTCCTTCCTTCCTTCCTTCCTTCCTTCCTTCCTTCCTTCCTTCCTTCCTTCCTTCCTTCCTTCCTTCCTTCCTTCCTTCCTTCCTTCCTTCCTTCCTTCCTTCTTCCTTCCTTCCTTCCTTCCTCCCTCCCTCCTTCCCTCCCTCCCTCCTATCTTTCTTCCCCCTCCCTTCCCCTACCCCCTTCTTCCTTCTAGCCTTCCCTCCCTCAATACCATCCTTTCCTATCCAGTTTTTCCATCACCAACAATTTGTTGAAAACGCTTTCTTCTTTTACCGCATGCGCCCAGGTCCTCTGCCACAGATTTAACTATCCACAAATCGGAGGGGTTGCCCCTGGCTTCTCAGCTGGGTCCCACTGCTCTGAGTCTAGTTTTACTCCAATGCCACAGTTTTTGATTACTCTCAGCTCAAGACTTTTGCATACAAGAGAAGCAAACTCTCTCCATGCTGCTGTATTTCTCTCTCCCTGCTGTCTGGTATTGTCTGTCTCCTGCCGTAAACAACCTGATGGAATGACTTCCCTTATGCCCAGGAGTGTAGGAATCCACGGCAAAGTGACTGTGCTAATGACTAGCGTGACAGAAGCGTTTTATGCTGGCAGAGTTTTAAAGAGCAGTACAATGACAAGTTCATCAAACACATCGGGTCTAAATGTATGGACCTGTTCCTCCTCCAGCTCAGGATTTTGGCGTATTTCTGAACAACTTCTCGATGATACAAAGGGCCCCTTCACTGCATCTATATTTCTCCCCAGAAAACTGCCTGCCAGTGTGGGACTGTGCAGAATGTCTGATGCCTCGTCAAGGCCTCTGCAAGAGCCCGGGATAAATATTTATTTATTTTTTATTTTTTTTTTCCATCTTATACCATTTATTATTTTAAAATTTTGTAAAAACTAATGATACATTTTAATCCTATCTCTTGCAAGATGTGCTAGTTTGTTGAAAGTAATACACAATCACATTGCAAGTTATATAATAGATTGGCATTGTTATATATGATTTGTGAATCAGATAGAGATTTTTATAAACCCATTCTCTTTATCAGATTTTGTGTGAGTTTTTTTTTTTTATAATTTATTTATTTTTAATTAGAGAATCACCGTGAGGGTACAGTTACAGATTTATACACTTTTGTGCTTATACTTCCCTCATATAAAGTTCGGGAACCCATCCCTTCACCAGTGCCCATTCTCCACCACCCGTAAACCCGGCGTCCCTCCCACCCTCCCCACTCCCATCTCCCCCCCACCCCACCCTGCCACTGTGGCAAGGCATTCCCTTCTGTTTTCTCTCTCTAATTAGCTGTTGTGGTTTGCAATAAAGGTGTTGAGTGGCCGCTGTGCTCAGTCTCTAGCCCTCATTCAGCCCGCAACTCCCTTCCCCCACATGGCCTTCGACTACAATGTAGTTGGTGATCGCTTCTCTGAGTTGCCCTTTCCCCGGAACGTGAGGCCAGCCGCGAAGCCATGGGGTCAACCTCCTGGTACTTATTTCTACAGTTCTTGGGTGTTAGTCTCCCACTCTGTTATTCTATATACCATAGATGAGTGCAGTCTTTCTATGTCTGTCTCTCTCTTTCTGACTCATTTCACTCAGCATGAAACTTTTCATGCCCACGGGATAAATATTTAGAGACGTCAGGAGGGCGTGTGGCATGTGTTCCTGACGCTGGGCAGCACCAGGCCACCGCGAGCGGGAGGCGCTCCCTTGCCCAACTCACGCCTCTCACACAGATCTGCTTACCACACTGCTCTGCGACAGGAAGCAAAGCCACACACGGGCTCTTGGAAGAGGTGTCCCGCTTCCCAGGAGAGTGAGAAGCAGGGAGGGAAGGCGCGGGGAAGACTCAGTGACCCCTGGGTTGTTTCTCAAGTTCTCTGTAGGTAGTGGAAGGGCAAGAGAACGGTGCCGCGGGAGGCGTCCCGCAGAGCCCAGACCCCGGCTGTGGATAGTCCCAGGCCACGCGTGGGTGGAGAGCGGCCACTTAATGTCATCTTTCCCGGCACGGCTCGGCACCCACAAAGCCAACTGCTTCATTCTCTCAACCCCCTGGGTGGCAGAGATCATCACCGTGCACGTACTTCTGGCCTTTCATTTGGGGATCATTATAAATCAGTGCCAATTTCATGGAAACTGGCAAGAGCAGCAGAGGGGGGGGTCCCACACTCATTTCCCTGCCCCTCCCCATACCACGCCAGGGCTGAACACGTCCCGCAGCTCTCAGGCAAGGCCAAAACCGAGACAGAAATACCGGCATAAGCTGCAGCACTAGCTCAGTCTTCGGCACACACACAAATCTGTGTGTATGTGTGTGTGTGTGTGTGTGTGTGTGTAGCTCTGTGTGTCATTCCTGTTTTACAGAGGGGGGAAACTGAGGCCCAGGCCACTCAATCTGTCTGTGGGGACGCTGCCCTGAAATCAGGGCAACGTGTGCCAGTTGGGGTCCTCGACCTTCAGCTTCCGAATCTCAACTTCCAGCGTCCTGCCACAGGGACCATGTCCTCCACTCACACGTCTGGGTCAAGGCTCCGGAGAGGAGCCCAGGGAGAAAATCCTCCAAGAGACTAGAATGAACCGTGTCCGCCCGAGGATTACGAGCACCAGGATCTGGAGTGAGTGCCTCCACGTGGCCAGACCCGGTCACCGTGAAACGTGGCCGCAGGGAGGACACAGGAGTCGCCCCCGCTGCCTTTACAGGACACAGCTCAGGGTCAGCAAGTGACCCTGATGCTGCCGTGACCCCAGGCCCACGTTTGCAGCCACCATCACCGGTAATGTGGCCTCGGGTTGGAATCTTCCGGAACGTTGATGAAACGTGACTGAGAGCTCCAGGGGGAGAGGAGGGCGTCTGCACTGCGAGTGGGTGGACGACTGAAGTGGCCCCTTCTGTCCACTCTAATCCCGGGTCTTTGCATGCGCGTCCCTCGGCTGTCACTCCCTGAGGCTCGTCCGGGGCTTCCTTCCCGCTCTTCTTCACCCGCCTGCCCTCGTACCCGTGCCCAGGGCCTGCTCCGCTTGGGAGAGCAGCTGCCCTCACTGCGAGGCTCTCCCTGTTCACAGCCTCATCCCTCCACATTCAAGATTCCTTGCAGCCATCCGTGGTATCTGAGTCACAGCACCCAGTTCTGGCTCCGCCCGCCTTTCTCTGGGCATTGCTTCTCCCTGTCCTGGGGCGTGCAGGAGAGGCACTTTTCTATGTTCTTTTTTTTTTTTTTTTTTTTTTTTTGCTTTTTGGGTCACACCTGGCGATGCTCAAGGGTTACTCCTGGTTCACGCATTCAGGAATTAACTCCTGGTGGTGTTCAGGGGACCATATGGGATGCTGGGAATCGAACCTGGGTCGGCCGTGTGCAAGGCAAACGCCCTCCCCGCTGTGCTTATTGCTCTAGCCCCGAGAGGCACTTTTCATTCCCTGCCAATCATCCCAATAAAAGCCAACATTTCAGCTTTTCTGTCAGTGCCCAGGGGGAAATGGATAGAAAACAGAGGCAGCTGTGAGGATTCTACTTGTCAGAAACGGTGCCTTTGCAAATGCCAGTTACGCGGTGTGGGTTCTGAGTGTGATGCTTGAGAAAGTAAAGCTGGGAAAATTCAGCATGTTGTGTTTCGGGGAGACCCTGAGATGGGTCCCCCCTTCCTTTTCTCCACGTGTAAATGAAGTGACTTTTAGTTTCCGGTTAATTTTCCCAAAGAGCTTTTTTTTTTTTTCTTTTTGGGTCACACCCAGCGATGCTCAGGGGTTACTCCTGGCTTTGCACTCAGGAATTACTCCTGGCGGTGCTCGGGGGACCATATGGGATGCCGGGGATCGAACCCGGGTCGGCCACGTGCAAGGCAAACGCCCTCCCCGCTGTGCTATCGCTCCGGCCCCCCAAAGAGCTTTTATGTAAAAGAGAGACTAGTTCTTGACTGTCCCAGTTGTTCTGCCTTTAGTGAGGCGTGAAGGACCAAGCTGCCCGACCTCTGAAGTATACATGGTAGGACATCTCATTGCTTTAGTTTTGTTTTATTTTGGTGCTCAGGGTTGACTCCAGGTTCCGTGCTCAGGGATCACCTTTATGGGACGGATGGGTGGCTGGGCGGGGCGGGGCGGGGAGGGGTTCCGCATGAGAGGCCTTACTAGCACTCTCACTCCAGCCCCTGTGACTTGGGGATTTTAATAAGTGTGCCCCTTGTGTCAGGGGCTCCACGATCCAGCTAGTCACCTGACCCACCGCTAATAACACAGACCGTTTGGGCCTGAGTTCTGGGTGAGACTGTGGCAAGGATAGTTTCTGGTGGGACTTCCGTATTAAATCCTTCTTCCTGCACCCTCCCTCACAGCCGTCTCCTTCCTGCTGCAGACACACGCACCTTGGTGTTGAAGAGCGAATGAAACTGACCTCTCGGGGGCTGGAGCGATAGCACAGCGGGGAGGGCGTTTGCCTTGCACGCGGCCGACCCGGGTTCTAATCCCAGCATCCCATATGGTCCCCAGAGCACCGCCAGGAGTAATTCCTGAGTGTAGAACCAGGAGTAACCCCTGTGCATCACCGGGTGTTACCCAAAAAGCAAAAAAAAAAAAAAAAGAAACTGCCCTCTCGGCTTGGATGCTGCTGCACTTATTCTCGCCCTCCTGGCTGGCTCGCGTCAGGACTAGGCCCGGACGCTGTCCACAGTCCCTCCGTCCTCTCTCGGAGGGCCACTCTCCAGCCGCTGGAAGCGACACACTGAGGTCGCCAAGGGATTTCACCCCTCGGGCTGTGACCCGCCTGGGCCCGCCGCTTCCTCCTCTGCTTCCTGCCATCAGAGCGTCCACTTCCCCCGACGGCCGGGGCGGTTCCTCCTTCCTCCTCTCCCTCCTCCACCGGCTTCCCCTGCCCACTCCCCCCCCCCCCGGCCGTGCCCTCACGCACACTCACGTCTCGGATGCCTGAGCTGTTCGGGAGCTCCCGGGACATTCCTCCTGCCCTTTCCTCCGAGTCAGACTCCTCCCACCACCCACTGAGGACCCCACGGGCACCTCAAACGGAACCTTTTCCCGAGGGCCCCTGGCTCCCCTGTGGCTCACTCGGCGCCAGTACACACAGAGTCTGAAACCAGAGGTGCTGGGTTTCCCTCGCAGAGCACTTCCGCCCCGAGGGTGGCCCAGGGCGCTGCCAGCAGAGCCCCCGGGGTGGTCCCTCCCCCCAGGGGCTCGCACACACCTCTCCCTTCTCCAGCTGGCCTTCCCCTCTGGCCTCCGTCACCCGCATCTTCACCAAACACCTCCTTCCGCACCCGTCTCCCGGCTTCAGGACCTTTCTTCTGCAGTGAGGATGAACTGCCCTCCCTCGGCACACGCCTGCACGCGTCGCCCCTGGGATTCGACACACACCTGCACGCGTCACCCCTGGGACGCCTCTCCGAGCCCTCTCCTGCCGCACACTGGCCTTCCCACCTCACGCCACCCGAGCCGAACGTTCCTGACGTGCGCGCACAGTAGGACACCAGCTCGGTCTCTCCAGCCCCCCTCTGTGGCCTTTCCCAGACGCCCCTTCCGCAGTGCTCCTGCCCCTGCCCCCCGGCCCATGTTTTGGTGGATCCTCCGTTTTTCTTTTCTTTTCATGGTCTCGGGAAACCATATCCAGCACCCAGCAGTGTTCAGGGATTACTCCCAGTTTGGTGCTCGAGGATTACTCCTGCCAGTGCTCAGGGTCCGGGGGGTGGTGAGAGGGAACTGGGCTTCCTGCGTGCAAAGCCCCCGGCCCGGCCCACCTGTCCCTCCCCCGGCTCAGATGTCCTGTTTTCATCGGGGACGTCCGGCGCAGAGGCCAGGGGCCCAGAGTCCTCCCGCCCACCTGCAGCCAAGGGTCACCCGCTTATCCCGTCCCCTCGGGCCTGTGTCACAGTCTCCCTCAGCACGGTGGCTGAGATCTCTCCTCAGCAACCCGGGGGAGCACTTTTCTGGATCTCCAGCTAAGACGTAAGCTCTGGCCGGCAGTGGATAGGAAGATAACTTGCCACGGGCCAGTGGCTGAACTAGTCGTGAGACCGATGAGATCCTGTCTCTGTGCCAGAACCTTGGGTCCAGCTGGGGGAAGGACCAAGTCGTCAAGGCAAAGAGAGTATTCCAGAGAGTTCTGGAACATTCCCCAGGATTCCGTTCCATGAACAGTGGTGCGCGGAAGAAAGGTGTGAGTGAGGGCCAGGGACAGAGGCCCCTGGCACAGCACGGGCCTTGCATGGATGAGCCCTGGGTTCAATGCCTGGCGCCGCCCCCCCAAATGAGCGTTATATATATCTGCAGAGGGAGTAGGTGGGGAAGGGCCACTCAGACTGAGTCCCCAGGGCCAGCTGGTAAAGCGCTTGCTGGGGACTGACCCTGGGCAGACCCTCATCTGATCTCCTGAGCCCCATCAGAAGTGATCCCTGAGCACAAAGCCAGGAGTAAGTCCCGAACACTCCTGGGTGTGGCCTCCCAAACCCAAAATCAATAGAGTCCTGAAAATAAATGGGATTTACCTTTGAGTGAATATAGAAAAGTGTATTTTTAGGTAAAGGCCCAGAATATGAAAGAACATAGAGAAAAAAAACTTAAAGACATGGAAACCATGAGTCCGGCGTGATGGGCCAGCAGGGGGGCGGTTGCCTCGCATGCGGCCAACCTGAGCTCAATTCCTGGCACCCCATAGGATCGCCTGAGCCTGCCAAGAGTAAGTGCTGAGTACAGAGTCAGGGGTAACCTCTGAGTGCTATCGGGTATGGTCCCAATGTTCTTTTTTTTTTTTTTTTTTTGCTTTCTGGGTCACACCCAGCAATGCACAGGGGTCACTCCTGGCTCATGTATTCAGGAATCACCCCTGGCAGTGCTCAGGGGACCATATGGGATGCTGGGATTCGAACCCGGGTCGGCTGCGTGCAAGGCAAACGCCCTACCTGCTGTGCTATCGCTCCAGCCCCCCAATGTTTGTTTTTTTTTTTTTTTTTTGCTTTTTGGGTCACACCCGGCGATGCACAGGGGTTACTCCTGGCTCTGCACTCAGGAATTACCCCTGGCGCTGCTCAGGGGACCATATGGGATGCTGGGAATCGAACCTGGGTTGGCCGCATGCAAGGCAAACGCCTTCCCCGCTGTACTATCGCTCCAGCCCCAGTCCCAATGTTCTTTTTAAGTATTATTTTTTAAAAAAAGACACGAACACTGAATTGACCAGTGCCACTCCAATCATAAGCTAAACTCATCAAAACCCAACGAACAAACAGAAAGCCAAAACTAAACCCAGAGGATTTTCTGTAAAATCAACAAGGTGATTCTATAATTTATATGGAAAATGGAAAAGGATGTGGTATGGAAAGTAACAACCAATAAACAAACCAAGAAGCATCAGCGGCAGGAGAGCAGGGCTGTGCTCGGGGGTCCAGCGTCTGCCCTCCCTGTGGTGGCTGGCAACCCCCCGGCCCAGGGCCTGGTGTGACCCCAGCAGGACCACCACGGCCATGACCCCTACCCCAGCTATAGCCACGGCCCCACCAACAATGGGGGGGAGAGGGGAAACAAGCATTCTTCGAGAGCCTCACCTCTCTCTACACAGTAGCAATAACCAACGGATCACGCACTGGAATTCGTGACAACGAAGGGCAACGGACCAGACCCCGACTCACAGGAGCAGCGGCCTGGCCGTGCGGGGCCCCGGGTTCATCCCCAGCACCACGGGAACGAGATGAGCAAACGATACAAGAGAGCAGAATGGGAGCCTCAAGATAACCCCGCCCCCGGAGAGCTTGGTTTTATCTCGCTGGAGCACCAAAGCCATCCCAGGGAGAAAAGTAATTCTGCTTTTCACACATGATGCTGAAATGACTGTCAGCATGGAAAAAAGTTTTCATCTCAACCTGTTCTGCATGTTGATGATTTTTTGCGATTTCAGAGAGAAACATGAATGCAAAAATCATCTGCCTGCTGGGGACGGGATCCTTGTGACATGGAAACAGACAAAAGTCTCAGGCTAGGAAAATGTTGACATTTCATGATGTAAAAACTTACTTCGGCTTATCAGAAGTCTGCATTGTTGTGTTTTTGTTTTGTTTTGTTTTGTTTTTCTTTTTGGGTCACACCCGGCGATGCACAGGGGTTACTCCTGGCTCATGCACTCAAGCATTACTCCTGGCAGTGCTCGGGGACCATATGGGATGCTGGGAATCGAACCCGGGTCAGCCACGTGCAAGGCAAATGCCCTACCCGCTGTGCTATTTATTGCTCCAGCCCCCAGAAGTCTGCATTAAGAAAAAAAATAAATAGGAAAGCAAGGTGATATAAAATATTGTTTAAAAATAGATTCTGTAGCTGGCAAAAACAAACAAACAAACAAGCCTGGTAGCAGGGATAAAGAAAGAGCTTCCACAAGCCAATACTAAAAGGACCAACTCAACTCGGTGATCCAATACAATAGGCACTCAGGAAAGGCCCAGCTTCCTGTCACTATGGAAATGCAAATGAAACCACAATAAGATGCACCCACACACCCACCAGCTCAGCTAAAATTAGAAAGAGGGGCACCACCCAACCCTGTGGGCGGGGCCCGGGGAGCCACCGGAACTCACCCAGTGCTGGGGAGAGTTGGGAAGGAGGTTCGGCTGTCACTTCCCAAGAGAAATCCACACCTCCCCTGTGAGCCAGCGATTCCAGGAATATTTACCCACGGGACGAGAACCCGTGTCCAAAGAGAGACTCAACAGGACGGTTTGCAGCAGCTGCACGGTCACACACTGGGAGTCACCGAGGAGGAGAGAAGGTGGCGGCTGGTCTCAGACGGACGGACACACACACACACACACACACACACACACACACACACACACACACACACGGGAATACTATGGAGCAACACAACGGGGGCTGAACTGCCCCCGCACTCGACCCCACTCCAGAGCGTGTCCGGGAGGGGGCTGGGGCGGGGCTCCGGTCAGGGCAGGTGGCAAAGGGCAGGCGGTGGCTGTCTCTGGAAGGCCGAGGGGAGAGGGGGAGGAAGGAAATTCTGGGAAGGGTGATGAGACGCCACCCCGAGAAAAGGGCTCCCACCCCTCAGGAATCCCTTGGCCTGAACCCAGTGACGCTTCAGCCAGGCCCTAGAGTGGGTGTGTTTTACCGGAGTTGGTGGTTGGGGGCCCCCGACGTTGGGGATGACGAATGGTGGCAGCGACTTCTTTTTTTTTTTTTTTTTTTTGCTTTTTGGGTCACACCCGGCGATGCTCAGGGGTTACTCCTGGCTCTGCACTCAGGAACTACCCCTGGCGGCGCTCAGGGGACCATATGGGATGCTGGGAATCGAACCCGGGTTGGCTGCGTGCAAGGCAAACGCCCTACCCGCTGTGCTATTGCTCCAGCCCCGGTGGCAGCGGCTTCTGAGGGTGGGGCCTGACAGGGGGCTGCGCTGGTGCTCGCAGGAGCGCGGGGACGGGAAGAGTCAGACACAGCCGCGGACGGAGGGGCACAGCGCACAGTTCCGGACAACCGGAAAACGTTCCCCATCAAACGGGTGGGGGAGGCAGACAGACGTGGACGGTGTGGGGGTCTGCAGCCCCTTCAGGGCTGGGGTGCGGGAACCGCACAGGGACACTCCAAGCCCCGTCGGGACGCGGCACTTTATCCCGCCCGGCCGACTGCGGGCTCGGCTTTCCCTGCTCACGCTCGCTCTGAGGGCCGCCCCCTCACGCGCCTTCACCTGGGCCCGGGCATGGCGTTGGCTTCAGCAAAGGGCACTCAGGGGGGTGAGCTCCGGCGGAGGCACGTCCAGGCGGAGAGTCCCCAGCGCCTCCCTGGCTCCCACGGGGGCGACGCCTGAGACCTTGGCTCCCGAGGAGAAGCTGCCATTTGGATGCTCTTCCAGCCAAGAGAGGCTTCGAAGCTCTTTCTGTCGTTTGCAGACCTCAGAGTCTTCCTCTTTTTTTCCCCCCGTTTTGGGTCACACCTGGTGATGTTCAGGGGTCACTCCTGGCTCACACACTCAGGAATCACTCCTGGCGGTGCTCAGGGGACACTATGGGATGCTGGGAATCGAACCCGGGTCGGCTGCGTGCAAGGCAAACGCTCTCCCCGCTGTGCTATCGCTCCAGCCCCCTCAGAGTCTTCCTTTGCACGTCCCCAGAGCAGCACAGAGGAGACTTCATTTGGAAAGACTTATAGGCAAAACGAGCAACAAATCCTCCTGACTTCTCTGGTACAAGAGTCCTGCGAATGCTGAATACAGACCTCTGTCACCAAGAGCTGCAGACGTGAGCAAAGGATAAGCAAATGTCCCCTACTTCGGGGAGGAGAGGCACACCAACCGTGGTGGGGGCTGCTCAGAGCCTGTGGTGCTAGGGACTGAACTTGGAGCTCCTGCGTGCCGAGCACTTCACCTGTGAGCAATCTCTCTGGCCTGGGCCTCCAATGTCTTGTTGGCTCCATTCCTGTGCTTGGTGACACACAGATTTGAGGTCTGTGCCAAGCAGCCGAGCAGACGTGGGTTTGTAAGACTGTGGTTTCCCACCTGTGACAAGGAGCTCGCCACCTGCCGAGGTGGAATGGCTGGTGACATCATGGGTTCGGGCGCGGGAAGCGTTTAGCGTCTCTGGAGATAAGGCAACAGGAGATGCCGGGGCTGGAGACATCCCAGTAGCTTCCTCCTTGTGGAGGAGAAAAATACCCACTGAGTGGTGGGTCCGACCGTCCTGCCACTCAGGGCGAGATTAGTTGATTCATCTGGCTGTCTCACTAGGCTGAGTTGGATGGTTATCCCTCGAAGATCAGCTCTTTTAGGCCGACTGAATGAAACGTCTGTTTGCACACAAGACCTCTATCAGTTTTGCCTAGTCGGCTATTCTTAGGAGTTGTCCCAGAGATGACTAACTGGTTTTATCTGAATGCATAACATTTGAGTAAGGAACGCGAAGACGCTAGACAAAGCAACCGACGACAGCACGTTTCGACACCAAATATACAACTCCAGCTGAAGCGAGAGATCACACAACACCAGGCACCTCCTCGGGTGCCAAATGAGCTTCAGCAAGTCCCAGGACACATGTTGCGTTTTGTCTGCAAACTCCTCTCGTAAACATTCCAGCCACGTTGGAGAAAAGGAAGCTCGACTCCGTACGTGGTAGGATCCGTGATTCCACGAGTAGCACTTGCGTTAAGAGCTGCTTGGCAGAGGGAAAAGCCTCCCCTGGCAAGTGTCCCTGTGTCTGGTGGACGGTGATAATGGAGAGCAATGAAATTTTAGTTTGAACCCTAAGCTGAGCTCCCGGCTGAATCTGAAGCATGTGAGTTATGTGATTAAGGGGGAAAGGATGGGGGGCCCTTCTACTTGACTTACTCACTTTTCCTCCGCAGGGAGCCAGGCATCCTTTATCCCTTGTAGAACCTGGTTGCCTGGTAACCACCAACTGTCTTGACTTTCCTGTCCTGAGAGAAACCCAGTTTCACTGGGTCACCATCCTCGTCTCAGGGCTGGACGGCCGGAGGGAGAAGGTCACCACTTACCAGAGGGGTCCGTCCTGACTGATTTCCGTCCCGGCCGTCACACTGTCTCAGACGGCACTGGGGAGGAGGCACGTGTTTCACACGTTCACATGGTTCACACCAACGGGGGCATGCTGGGGGACGTGCCAAGCCGCGGCCAGCAACACTCTGGCCAGTCTAAAGGGGAAGAGAACGTGCCTCTGACTCTGGCGGAGCGGGAACTCGGCACGGGTGGAGTCAACACTCAGAGCGAAGGCCAGAGGCCACGGGAAGCACAGTGGCCTCCGTGCGGGGGCCTGCCTGACCCGTCCAGGCCCGACTCGAGGAGCGTGTTCTGTTCCTACCGAGGGGAGCCCAGCAAGGGAAGACGAACAGCCGCCGCCTAAGCTGAGGAGAGCTGGAGAGACGCTCCCTGAGGGGAACGCAGGGGAGGGCCCCAAACAGCGGGACTGGGTGCTCCCCGCTTGCCAGCAGCGGGGTAGCCCCGCGCCTCAGAGGGCCGGTGCCCGAGCCGGGCCGAGACGCGGGAAGGCATCTGCCCTGCGTGGAGAAGGGCCGGCGGGGAAGGCGATCGCCCGCATGCAGCCGACTCGGGTTTTATCCCTGGCACCACCTAGGGGCCCCTGGGCACCGCCAGGAGTGATCCCTGAGCACAGCTGGGTGCGGACCAGACCCCAGCCTGTAGCCCCCCAAAAGGACCAGAAACGACAAGTGCTGGTGGAGATGGAGAGAACAGGGATTCCCCACCCGGCGCAGGGAAGGGCACCTGGGCCAGCCTCTCTGAAAGAACAGCATGAAGAGCTCGAAGATGCCAACCAGAGCCACCGCCTGGCCCGGAGAATCCACACCGAGGCCTCGGTCCCAAGGACACAAACGCACCAGACTGGGGGTCAGAGACGCAGCACAGGGGCGAAGGCGCTCTGGACGGAGCCGACCGCTGATGGTTGGCTCCCCGAGCACCTCCAGGAGAGAGCACTGAACACAGAGCCTGGGGCACACCCTGACACCATTGGTTTCCCCCCCCACCCCAACTAAAACACCTTCCCCCGTGCTCAGCTGGGCCCGAAGCAGACTTGCGTTGCCCTGTTCGCTGCAGCACTATTCACAGGAGTCGAGAGCGGGAAACAGACCGACATCCGAGGACCGATGAACACATGAGTTAGCGGAGGTGTCCATCCACCGTGGCATACCCCCTCGGCGACGAGGAAGATGGAAGCTCGCCTGTGCGACAACACAGACGGGACTGGAGCCCGTCACGCTGTGTGGGGTAAGTCAGAAGCAGAAAGAAACACTGGCCGGCCGGCCGCCCTCACGTGCGGGACTCAGAGGAGCCAGGGTGGGGCAGAGGCCGAGGACACCAAGCCTAGGGCCTGGCGACAGAACTGAAGTGCCGTAAGGGGACAGAGAGGGTCAGAGGCAGGAGGGCACACAGTAGGTGGGGTGGGAGGCTTTAGGCATTATGGGGGGTGGCAGATGAGGTCACACCTAGCCTTAAAACATACAAACGCTTGTATTCTTGTACAGCAGTGTTACCTCAAGGAAAAAGTCCATTTACAGCAAACGAAAGCAGCCCAATGAATACCCTCTCCTCTGAGCACTGGGGCTTCTCTTGCTCCTCGCCTCCCCACCCCCTCCTCAGAAACCACGCAATCAGGCTCCTGTTATCTGCCTGCCCGTTTTCAGCTTGATTCCAGGGGGGAAAGTATCTGAGGCTAATTTTTGCTAAGATATTTCCAGTAGAAAACCAATTTGATACAGAATGGCCCTCGGGTGGGAATGACGGGGCCATCGCAGAAACCTCCTTCCTCACGCAGAACTTGTTAATTGAAATCGAACCCGGCTGGGTTCAAATTTAGGAAATGTGCCAAAATGATGAGAATTTCAAATCTTGTGGGGAAATAGCTGGAATTAGCTGATAACTCATTCTGCCCGAGGCTGGGCTAAATTATACCAACAGATTTGCAACGCCGTGTGAATCCGGTCAAAGTTAAATCTTAGAAAGCCGATTATCTAGGAGTGACATACGTCGGAATAGAATTAACCATGTACGTCTCACTTCCAACTCCCCACCTCATCTGGGGGACAAGAATTTAATGAGTGCATGTTTAATAATGAACATAAAAGAACCCCTTACGGTTTCTCTGTTAGGGCCAGGAGGGTGTGAATGTGGAGTACACAAGAGAGGGAGAAATTAACTTTCTTAAATAAAAGGAAGACCCGGGTGTCATATCCTGTTGAACCCCGTTAAGAGCTGAGGGTGAGGGGCTGGAGCGATACACAGTGGGGAGGGCGTTTGCCTTGCACACGGTCGACCCAAGTTCGATTCCCAGCATCCCATATGGTCCCCTGAGCACCGCCAGGGGTGATTCCTCTGTTCGGAGCCAGGAGTGACCCCTGTGCATCACCGGGCGTGACCCAAAAAGCAAAAAAAAAGCCGAGGGTGAAGGGCATACACATCCTTGAAGCCCGGAGTGGCTTCCTACCCGGCCTGTCAAGTGGATAGATTCTGCTCCACGGGGTGGGCGGGAGCGTGCTGGGGTCACATGGTGGCTCTTAACCGTCATGGCGCCACTGAAGAGGCCGGTGGTCAGCCTCTGTCTGAGCCAGGGCCCATGTGACTGAGATCAATTTCACATCCTCCCGACTAAAAGATCTCTTTCCAAATCAGATTCTTCAGGGGATACTTTGAAAACCTCAGGTCAGGTGACAGAGCAGCCGAGAAACGCTTAAGTGAGGGCGTCTGATGAAAGGAGCTGTTTGAATGGCTCCGAGGGACGGGAAAGGCTTGCCCGGGGCTGCTCCAGGCAGCTCCTCGGAAGGCCGGAAGCTGGTGGGGGCTTTGCCAGGCAGAGAGAGCCGTGAAGAAGACGGGGGGCCTTGGGTCCCCACTGTGGCCCAGAGCTGCCCTCAGGGGAAGGTGGGACCCACTGCTTTCGGCAGAAGCCCCTCAACCCGGTCTGTTCACTCATCTGCCACGGCTCATCTTGGTGGTAAAGATTAGGAAGATGTTGGGGCTGGAGCGATAGGACAGCAGGGAGAGCGTTTTTCTTGCATGCGGTCAACCCGGGTTCAATTCCCAGCATCCCATGTGGTCCCCTGAGCACCACCAGGAGTGATTCCTGAGTGCAGAGCCAGGAATGACCCCTGAGCATTGATGGGTGTGACCCAAAAAGCAAAATCAAACAAACGAAAACAGATTAGGAAGATGCAAAGAACAAACAGAGTTGGTTTCATTGAGCGCTGACCCTAAGGCCGAGGAGAGCAGAGACGGACAGTGGGTGCATATGTGGGGGCGGGTCATGGACAGAGGGTCCGAGGAGGAACGCCAATCCTTTGTGGGGGTCATGCGGCCCTAAACAGACATCCTTATGCTACTGTAAGCCGCTATTACCCCCATAAAAATGAACCCTAAAAGTCCACAAAGCCGCGTATCAGGACGGGAGGGCCGGAGCCTTGGGGAGCTCTTGGCGGAATGCCAGGAAACGCTTGGGGAACCGAGCATCCCGCCTCAGGATGCTTCCAGGAGACCTGCTGGGTGGGGTGGGGGGGGAGGGAGGGGCACGAAGACCCCACGGAACCCGGGGAAACTGGCACACAAGGGCCCTCTGGGCCATGGGGCTGCTGGGTGTGGGGCTGGGCCTGAGCAAGGAGCAATGGAGGGATTGGGGCGAGAACGGGAGCACCCGAGTGGCGTAGCAGGGAGAATGGCTGCCTGGGGGGAGGGATGGGGACACCGTGGGGGCGCGAGAAGGAACCAGGGAGCGCTCCACTGAGAGGGAAGAGCACACAGACTCGAGAGAGGTTTGGAAGACAAGACGGAAAGGTGGTCGGAAGGCCCAGGTGATCGGCGAGAGACAGCGAGGATTATTCCTGGGTTTCGTGTGCAAAGCTCGAAGGAGACACAAGAGGTTTCCTCCATAACAGTCCTGGCTGGGGCTAGGGACAGAGCTCCGTGATACAGCACCTGCTTTGTGAGAGTCCGGGTTCTATCCCTGGTGCCCCTCCCCAACACACACACACACACACACACACACACACACACACACACACTCACACACAGAGTCCTCTTCATGTGCATCAGCAGCTCACTAGGGAGAGTGGTACCATAAGAGTCACTTATTAATAATGTAGCATCGGGAGTAGGAAACAGCTTCTACACGTGAGGGCAGAGAGGACTGCAGCAAGGACCCTCGGCACCCACAAAATCCACAGTCACGCAGCCCCCTGAAGTCAGCATCGAAAATCACCATTGGTCATGACCCACCTCACTGTGCATGGTATTCAGCCACAGCAAATAGCAACTGCTTGAAATGAACGAGCTAGACCCAAGAAGCCTGGAGAAGCAGAACCCCCTGACTTGCCTTTCCTGCTCTCTCGTGACAATGAGTCCTCCTCACTTTCCCCTTATTGCCTTGAATCGTCAGGCTCCACCTTTACACAGCCAGCCTCAAAGTCCTATCAGCATTCCGAGATACGTTTTCCAAGAGGAAAGGGGAAGAGCGCAGTCATCTGTTTTCACTTTTGAGGCTGCGCCGGTCCAGAGGGGGTGAGAGGATTGCATCAGAGCTTTCTGCGAGCAGCCACCGTCCTCCGTCCTCCGCGAAAGTGGCCGAGTGGCCGTGAGCTGGCGGGTGAGATGCTCCGGGGGTAGCTGTCAGACTGGTCCTGCCGCTCCACAGAGCTGTTTGCATCGTGCATGTGCCGTGCGCCGTTATTCAGAGCTTGAGCAGCGGCATGGCCGGCTGGCACCGTGAGCTTATCACGCGCTCCCCTTCCTTCTGGAACTCCTCACCCTCGACGGAGATGAGCCCGGCAGAACCAGGCCCTTGGGAGCAAAACGCGTCCCTTGGTAGGAAACATGAGGCACCCCCAGTGAAGCCCACAGAATCGGGGTCATGGTGGCATGGCCACCTCCACGCCAGGAACTGCAGGTAACACCCCCGAGTTCCTCCCACCCCCGTCCCTCCCCCTCGGCCCCCTGTTGTGGTCATTTCTGCCTCCGTTTCCTTTCCAGCCTGCCCCCTCGGCACTGTTATTTTCATTTCTCCACCAGCCCGTTTTTTTTTTTTTTTTTTTTGTATCCTGGCGCCTGACTTCTTTCTTTCACGCTCAGACTTTGGAGAGTCACTGATGTGATTCCCAGCTGCAAGGTCACTGATTTCCGTGGCCGTGCAGCGTTTCCCTGGAAAGACCCCCACTAACTACTGGTGAAACTTTTCAATGGTTTCCAGACTTCAGCTAATGCGAATATGGTTTTTTTTTTTTTTTTCCCAGAAGCCAAAATGCCGCAAAGCCCTAGAGTTCACTTAGGTAGAATCAGCACCAACTGCACGTGATAAAGTAAAAAACGGGCCAGGTTTGAATTTTAAGTGACGGAGTTGCTGGAGCCTCAGAAGCCAGTCAGACGGCTGGCAAAAGCCCTGGAACTCTCCTTCTGCCCCCCTACGCCCCCTCACGCTCCTTTAACTCCAACACACCGAAGAGGCGGGTTTCTCCGAGGCGAAGGACAGGCCTCTGGTGCCCACCCGTGCCGTGCAGCTCAGGATTCTTCCCCGTCCTCCCCCCGTGCCCCTCCTGCTGGCAGTGCCTATGGCGACCCGTAGAAGTCTTGGGCCGGGGCAGCCTTCCTCTTCTCTCCGCACAATGCCGCAGGTGGCTTCACCACACAACGCCTGCTGTGTGGCCACCTCGCTCTAAAGCGCAAACACGGACAGTTCTGCACACAGCAAAACCCCTTTCGCTTCCCTCTTGGGCTTTCTCTGACACCCACGGCCTCACCTTCCTCACAAGCTCAGGATCAAGGAGGTACGATGCCAGAGGCAGAGCAACGTGTGTGGGGCGGAGCACGGAGCACTGTGTGTGTGTGGGGGGGCTGAGTCCAGGAGAGAACTGGGGCTGAGCAGGGTGGGGGGCGGCCCGGTGCTCTCAGAGGACGCGGCCCACAGGGGACACTGCTGTCGCGTTCCCACCTTGACCCTACAGGCAAAAGCCTCTCCTGGGCTTCTCTCGCTCCGTGGAAACAGGTGCCATGAAGGACTTTCATCAAATGAAGGAGCAACCCGACTTTCACAGGGGGGGGATCCCAGCAGTCCCTGAGTGACCCGGGGTACGTGACCTGGTTGCGGGTGACCATAAAGATGGGATTGTCAGGTCACAGCACACGTGTGTGTACTGTTATGCCACCGCAGTCTCACAGTCTTTTTTTTTTTTTTTTGCTGGGTTCCATCCACTTACATGCCATCCACAGCATAAGAATCCTCCTCGCACAGCTGTGTAGACTTTCATGACCTTTCTGGCGGGCCCTTGGTTACCGCCGTTTGGAGACCTTCTCGAGGCTTTACGGCTACTTGGATCCCTCCCTGTGATGTGTCTGCGGAAACCCCTTTGCTTTATACTGGGCTGGAGCCATAGCACAGCAGGTAGGGCATTTGCCTTGCATGTGGCCGACCCAGGTTCGATTCTTCCGCCCCTCTCCAAGAGCCTGACAAGCTACTGAGAGTATCCCACCTGCATGGCAGCGGCTGGCAAGCTCCCTGTGGCATATTCAATATGCCAAAAACAGTCACAACAAGTCTCACAAGGGAGATGTTACTGGTGCCCACTCGAGCAAATCGGTGAGCAACGGGATGACAGTGACAGTGACAGCTATCTTTTTATGACTGATGCCTGTGAGTTCTTTATTATTCTGAATGAGTCCTTTGCGATTTCATTATATTACAGACTAATTCTTTTTTCTGGCTCATGACTTAATTTTATTCATGGTGTTTTTCTTTTTAAAAAAAACTGAATCACCACGAATTACAAAACGAAAATGACTGAGTGTCAGGTGTGCTTTGTCCCAACACTGCCCTCCCCCAGTGCCTATCACCCTCCACCGCACTGATGTCCCCAGTTGCCCTCCTGCCCCCCGACCCCAGCCTGCGTCTGGTGGGCACTTTCCCCTCCCCTAATGTGCCCCCAGCCCTGCCCCGGTGCCACGCTTCCCACTCACGGTTCTCCTCCTCTTCATACCCACTGCCACTGGGCATCGGATATTCCCCGACGAAGTTTCTTCAGGTCCCACGTGTGAGAGATCATCCGGAGTCTGTGCCCCCGTCTGACTGTCTTCTCTCAACCTAACGCTCCCCAGAGCCCGGAGTCTTCCGAGGAGCCATCTCTTACTGTAGCTCACCGTGTCCACACTGTCCTTGACCCTGACGAGTCCTTTGCTTGTCTGAGAAGCTCTGCACATGCCTCCAGAGGCACGAAGCGGATGTGCTTCCCGGGGCGGAGAAAGGGGGACACTGAGGTGGGGCCGTGGGCCAAACTGGAATCTGCGTCTTGTGACACTAAGTCTGGCTTTATTCCCTTCACACCACGCCAGGGCCAGTCATTTATCGCGTGCGCTTAATGTATCTGGTCACTGAGCTTCCCTCAAGCTCTCAGAATACGGAGGCACTTGGGAGGGGGGGGGCGGAGAGTCCCAAGCAGGGCCCGTGAGCCCTCACCCCCTCAGCGGGGGGGGGGGGGAAAGCACCCCGGTCCATCCAGCACTGATGCTCACACCCCCAGCTGCTGGTCGGGCATGACCCACACACTTAGTCTGGCCTCATTTCTCTCTGACAACATCTGGCAAAACACAGAAACAGGAGAGGGCTCAGGAGTGCCGAGGGTATATCCACTAAACCAATAAATCATCTTGGAAAGTTGTTTTTGGAAGAGCAAAGGATATGGGAAGCTATGCAGAAACAGATACTGCAGTAACCCGGAATATCCCCGCTGGAAAAGGGCCTTGCAGAGTTTCCACAGGGATGCACGCCCACGCAGGATTCCACACGTGCTGAGCCGAGACTTCAGATTTGAGAAGCAGCCCGGGTTTCCTCGGACACTCTAGTCACTGTCCCTGACAGTTTTCAAATTGCTAGTCGCACCTTCGCCTCCTCACTGAAAGCTGCTGAATGATGCAGGTAACTCTAATAGCACTGTAGCACTGCAGCATTGTCGTCCCGTTGTTCACCCATTTCTTGAGCGGGCACCAGTAACGTCTCCATTGTGAGACTTGTTGTTACTATTTTTGGCATATCAAATACACCACGGGTAGTTTGCTAGGCTCTGCTGTGAAGGCAGGATACTCTCGGTAGCTTGCCGGGCTCTCCGAGAGGGATGGAGGAATCGAACCCAACTCAGCCGCGTGCAAGGCAAACACCCTACCCGCTGTGCTATCGCTCCAGTCCACACATGATCAAATTATCCTGCAGTGCCAGGGACTGAACCCAGGGCCTCACACGTGCACAGCAACACGACCACTCAGCTACATTTCCAGTCTTCTAATTTCTTATTTTGGTTGAATTTTAAGCTTTTAAAAATGCAACAATACACGGGTCTCCAAAATGCCTTTCGCCCAGACCCACCCGGGCTGTCCCCGGCGCCACACTCCCTTTCTCACTCTAACAGGGCTCCCGTGTTTACCCCGAGACATCCCGGGAGCTGGAAACAACACAGCTCAAAACTGTGGAGTGGGCTTCCTCAAAGCTGGGGCACTGTGCAAGGGTCCAGTCGCATTTCCTAATCCGCAGTCTATATCCAAACGCTATAATGCTCCATAAAATACCTTCCTGGTGCTCCTCTCCAGTCCCCAGCAAGGAAGCCCAGCGTGTTGTCTGAGACTCTTCGTCTCTGCAAGTCTGACCCTCTTTCTCTCTTCTCTGGGACCTGGTTGTTTCTGAAGACGGCAACTCTGTAGACTATCCTTCCGTCTCCACGGAGACCTCTCGGAGGCCACTCTGCGCTTGTCCGTGCACCGTCGGCAGGAGGATCCACAGAATTAATGCTCTGTCCTTCGTCTGGTTCCTGCTAAGAGGCACCGGACACTGATGACACTGGCCCTGATCACTTGCTCCTCTGCCTCTCTCTGCTGGGAGACTGTGGACGTATCGTGTCATTCATAGAGCTTAGTGCGCACTGAAATTTACAAACTCCTTTTTTCCCCCTATATTTAATTATCTGGCTCTTTACCACCCGGGTCATTTCTGCATATGTGCATCTGTGTATACATATATGGGCATGTGTGCGTGGGAATTCATGTGGGTGTATGTGTGCGTGTGTGTGTGTGTGTGTGTGTGTGTGTGTGTGTGTGTGTATGCGCGCCATATGGTCTCATGGGTTTTCCTCCCTCGGCTGCGATCCCTGCTGTCATTGCTCTGGCATGAGAACAGATACTGGGTCCGTGGAGAACCCTCACAGCACCTCAGCGTGTCTGGACTCAGCCCATCATTCTTCCATTCTTTGGGTCAATCCTATCTTTCCGGCCAGGGAGATAGTCCAGGCTCGCTGAGGATTTCCCCGTCTTTGGAATCAACTTTACTGTCCCCTCCCACCGCCCCTCCCCTGCGCCCCAGCACCAAGGGGCTCCAGTTCTGTTGAGTCGAGGATGATACTTAGAAAGCCAGGTCCGCGCACGGCCGACACGGCCATACGCATGTGTCAGAACATACAGAGTCACGTGTTGAAAAGGATGAGCTCGTTTTTTCCTTTCTGCTCCTCGGTATCTATCAAGCAAGATGTGCGGTCATTATAGCAGGAAAGGAAGCGATGTTTCCAATTGTGGGTGCTTGCCCAGTACTCCCCAAGCCACGCCAGCAAGACGGACGATCTCTCCAACACCCACACAAACTCCCTCTTAGCCCTCGCATCAATCCCTCCTTCCACCCCCTCCCTCCCCTCACTGCGGGAAAATCTCCTCCTTCCCCTGGAACTGGCCTTCGCCAGGGAGCTCCTACGTGGAACTGGGCAACACGCAGTCTTGCTCCTTTTACGGTGCTCCTGGCGCTTCTCCCACGCGGCTGCTCAGAGTGGAGCCCGCCCTTCGCCGCAGCGTGGCAGAGAAGCAAAGCTGTTGTCACCCTGTCCCCCAGCGGAGGACGGGGCGTCGGAGTGACCCTCGTCTCCCTCCTCACCTGCCCAGGTCCCCAGCAGCAGACGCGGCCAGCTCCCGGCTTCCGGCTTCCGAGGGGCGGGAATCCGGCTGTTCGTGCGGCTGGGGTCCCACACGGGGTGGCTGCGGCTCTGCTGACTCTGCAGGCCGGGCAGGGGTCAAAGGCCCCATTTTCCAGACGGCTCCAGTTCCTGCCCACGGGGCCTTTTCAGGGGCTGGTGGGACGGAGCTTCCCCCGAAAACGGCCGCCTGGACCAGCAAGCAGTCATAGCGGCTGCCCAGCCACTGGGACATGGTTTGTGCCCCCCACTGGGTGCCAAAACGTCCCCGTGTCCCCATTTCCTGGTAGGCCCAGCCCCCCGTCAGCATCTGCTCAGCTCACGGCACAGCTGAACCATGACAACAAAAGGGCGCCTGCAGAGCGTCCCCTCCAGAGCCCGGGGAGCCCCGTTTCCCCCCACCCCGCCTCCTGCCTCGTCGTGGTCTAGCCAGAGTGACAGGGGTCAGGCGCCCGGGGCCCCCTCCTCCACAGACCACAGCCTCAGGAATTTCCTGTCAGGAAACGCATCCATGGACCACCGAGTCCTCTTGCCCCAGAGGAGACTCGAATTCCAGCCCCAGGACCTTGGCCCTGCCTCGGGGACCCACCCCCACCCCTGGACGGGCCTCGAAGGCAGGGCCGAGCTGCTTCCTGCCAGCCGTGAGCCACGAGGGCCGTGTCACGGCTCGTCCCTCTCGCTCATGCTCACAGGTGGCTCCCTGCGTCCGTCAGGGCACGGCCCCGCCCTGCAGTCTGGCCGTCGGGTTTATTTCCCATAGTCCTGTGGCCACGGGCCGGGTGTGGCCCTCAGCAGGATTTCCTGTCGGGGTGAGGCGCCCGCTGGGGAGAGCACAGGGTGCAGGCGCCTGCTCTGGTGAGGCGACTCGCGCTGCGTCCCCGCTCCAGGGTCTCCTGAGCGGCACCAGGTGGAGCCCTGAGGGCCCTCAGAGCGCCCCGAGGGGTTCCTGGGCCCGCACACGGGGCTTCTGCGCTCAGACAGAGCAACTGGGGGTGGGGGCTGTGGCCTCCTGAGCAGCTCCTGGGGCCCCTCCCTCAACTTCCTGGAAGAAAGGTGAGGGACCTTGGCTGACCCCTGGCTCTGCCTCCCTAGTCTGCCCCAAACCTGAGAAGGCCTTCTAGAAGGTTCCGGTGGATGGGCTCTGGGCACGTGGGCACCAGCCCAGCCATCCAGCCCACATGGACTCCTGGAGGGGGGAGGCTATGCGGGGAGGGGCGGGAGGGCACCCACGTGGCCCATCCTGATAGCTCAGGGCAGTCCGGGGCTCTCCACAGCCTCAGTTTCCCTGCCCGTCAGCCCGCAGAGGCTCCCTGGGAAGGAAAGAGGGTTGTGTTCCTTTTCTGCCCCGCACCTGCCGGGGGCGGTGGGGGTCTTTCCTTTGACAAGACCCACCGAGAAGAGCAGGAGGAAGCAAACCTCCTCACTCCCACCCCTGTACGTGCAAAAAGGTTGGAGTCAGGAGGCTGCACTGGGACACTCCGGAAGAATCTGCAGGGCCGTCTGAGCAGCAACCAGCATCTGCTGAGCCGAGGCCGACTGCACCCAGTCGGGTCAGAGGACAATGGGTCCCCTCAAGGCAGGAGAAAAAACTCCCTCCTGATGTGCCCGCATAAAACACCACCCCAGGCATCCGCGGCATTCGCCAGAGTGAGTTCTGGAAGCTTGGTAGAGAAAAGATGTATTCTTTCCTGCGCCCACTTGCCGCGCCAGCCCGCCCGGGGCCCCAGAGTTCACATAATTGGCCCCACGGTTTTCAAATGTTTTCGCCAAGTCCTGGGAGTCCAGTGTTTGCATCAAACTGTTCCCTGCTTCTTACAGCCGTGCCTCTGAGAACTTCCTTGCTTCCTTCCCGGACTTTGCCATCGGTGCTCTGTTCTTCTCTTTTTTAGGATGAACCTACAGCCTGATGGCCCTAGTGTCCGGATTTAGAATACCATGTAAAACCCGATTTGGGTGTAGTCTGTTGCTAAGTTCAGGCTCTTTATGGTGGTTCCTGTTGGAGGCGGGGCAGGAAGGAAAACCCCTTCCAATATTGAAAGATTCCTTATCCGACTGAAGATAAAGAATTACTAGTAAGTTCACGGCAATTCCCGTCTCCCTCAGGGAACTAGATGACACTTAAAATACTACAAATAATTCAGCCAGGCAAGATTTGAATCCATACCTATCCTGAGCTGGCACAAAAGGGTCAGAAAAAAATAACACCGTAAGGGATTTACAACCCACATGCAAGGTGGAACCCCTGTTATAATTTCATATTCCTCAGTGACGACTGAGTAATAGTGGATATGGCTTAATGGGCATATTCCCATCTCCAAAGAGACAGGATTTTAGGACTTTTAAAGAAAAGAAGATAGAGATAGGGGGGGTAGAGAGGAGAGGAGGGAGGGAGGAAGACAGAGAGGGAGAGAAGGGAGGGTGGGAGAGAGAGAGAGAGGGCAGAAAGGAGAGAAGAGAGGAGGGAGGGAGAGAAGGAGGGAGAGAAAGGAAGGAGAAAGAGAGGAATGGAAGGAAGGAAGGAAGGAGCGGGAGAGAGAGAGGGAGAGAAGGGAGGGTGGGAGAGATAGATATAGAGAGAGGGCAGAGAGGAGAGAAGAGAGGAGGGAGGGAGGGAGAGAAGGAGAGAGAGAAGGGAAGGAGGAAGAGAGGGAGGGAGGGGAGGGGAGAGAGAGAGAGGGAAAGAGAGTGAAAGAGAGTGAACAGAGAGAGAGAAGAGAGAGAGAGAGGAGAGAGAGAGAGAGGAGAGAGAGTCCTCTGGCTTTTCCTCTTGGGCCCTGACCATCTGGGCCCACCTGAGTTCCATGGGGACCTGCACCCCTGGTCACCGCCCTCAGACCTGGTGCAGGTGATAGGGGGGACCCAAGAGAAAGGCCAGGGCCAGGCCCACCTGCCTGTGAGGCCGGGTGCCACCGACAGGAGCCTGAGAGGTGGCGCAGGACAGAAAACATTTCATTTTTCTCGAAATGCTGTGGCAGTCTGAGCAAGGAGAGACGAGAGAGCAGGCGCTGGGCCCCGGAGACGCGCCGGGAGCAAACCTGAAACCAGGAAACAGCAGGTGGCTGTCGGGCACACACGGGCGGGGTGCCCTCTCGCTGCTGTGGCCAGCGGGTCAGTGGGTGTGGGGTACACTCGGGCGGGGTGCCCTCTCGCTGCTGTGGCCGGCGGGTCAGTGGCTGTGGGGTACACACGGGCGCGGTGCCCTCTCGCTCCCATTGAACAGCACAACACCTCAGGCTGGGCCAGATGGGGAAACTGAGGGAGGGGAACCATGTGCCTGGGATCCCAGCTCTAGAAAGCAGCTGGTCAGATTCAACTGGGCCGCCTGGGCCCTTCGGAGCCCCCTCGGCGAGGCGGGTGGGTGCGTGTGCCCCATCCCCAGAGGCTGCAAGCGGGCGCAGGGAGGAGCCCGCGGAGGCAGACGCCCCTGCGCTGTGGTGGAAAGCTGACGCTGGTGGGGTCCGGGGTGCGCCTCTGGAAGTCCTCGCTTTAGAGGGAAGACACAACCAGAAACATCACTTCTAGGGTCATTTGCCGATCAATCAATCAATCAATCCAAAGGGCCCAGTGCAGAGCAAGTGAGCTCTGAAAGCGAGAAGGAGGTAATTTTGATTAACCATGAAAAAAAGAAAATATAAACAAAGGCAGGTCATTGAAGTGACTGGGGCATCTGGCCAACTGTCTAGGTGAGAGCCAACAGGAATCCTAGGTACAAACTTCCCTCCAGAAAACATGCCACTGAAAAAATATTTTCTGCTTCGCATGTGAAATAAGTAAGTGATGTTAGAGAGGCCTAGTGACAAGATCTCAGATTAGGAAAACCTGCATTGTAGAGGGAACAGTGGAGGGACAAGAGTAGCCATTGTACACTGGGGGCAAGAAGATGGTGAGGGTCAGGACGTGGAAGTGGCCCAGGCAGTGAGTGACAGATGATGGTGGGGCAGAACAGGGCCAGGAAGCCACAGGAGGGGACACGCAGCGAGTAACAGAATGTAGGACATAGGACGTGGGTAAAAGGAAAGATCTGGAACTTTGAGGAGGGAGCCAGACCAATCTATTTGAATTGTACAAGAAACTCTTATATATTACCCTAAAAAAAAGAAAAGAAAAGAAAAAAGTCATGGGCTTCTTCACTGGCATTCCTTATGCATGAGTTTACTGAAGGTAAAACTTCATGCTGGAAAACCAAGCATTGATTTAACAGTGAATTTAAGAACACGTATAAATTTCAAAGAAAAACTCGTCAGGTCTTCTTTAAGCTAACAGACTTGTAGTGTATTGTAGGAAATAAATAGAAAATAGTCACTTAAAGAAAATGAATATCTATAAAAGTAAAAGAGTAGACGATTATCAGTTTACGAAGATGAGAAGTTTAACTTTACCATTTGAATCTGACTCCTGCCTTGCTTCCTTTTCACACCAAGAAAATTTTATTAAACTTTGAACTTTTTCACATTCTGTTATGATTTGATTTAATGGGCCATGACATTTGGAGCACTGACTGATTCGTGAACTGATTGATCAATATCTGTTGATCTGATAGAATTGACTAGTGTTCATTTTTAACTTATGACAAAGGAGCTAAATATAAAAAATGAAGTGAAGAAAGTCTCTTTAATAAATGATACTGGGAAAATGATTAAAGTAAACCACTTTCATATCACACACAAATATCTCAAAATGGACTTTGATTTTTTCATTAAAATAAAAAACCCTAATAAATGAGAGAGGATATCTGCAAATAATTTATCAGATAAGCAGTTAAGATGTAAAATGCATAAATAGATGGTAAAAATCAACAAGAAAATTAACAATCAATTTAAAAAATGGGTGAAAGATTTGAGTAGAAACTTCTCTAAAGAAGACATACAGATGGTCTACAGGCCCACTGAAAAGCTATCCAACCTTTCTGTCATAAGAGAAATGCAAATACAATAAATGAAACACAACTCCACTGTGAGAACAGTGAGAATGACTATTATAAAAAAAATTCAAGGGGGCTGGAGTGATAGCACAGCGGGTAGGGCGTTTGCCTTGCACGCGGCCGACCCGGGTTCGATTCCCAGCATCCCATATGGTCCCCTGAGCACCGCCAGGGGTAATTCCTGAGTGCAGAGCCAGGAGTGACCCTTGTGCATCGCCAGGTGTGACCCAAAAAGCAAAAAAAAAAAAAAAAAAAAAAAATTCAAGAATCAGGGGCTGGAGTGATAGCTCAGCGGGTAGGGCGTTTGCCTTGCACGCGGCCGACCCGGGTTTGAGTCCCAGCATCCCATATGGTCTCCTGAGCTCAGCCAGGGGTAATTCCTGAGTGCAGAGCCAAGAGTGACCCCTGTGCATCGCTGGGTGTGACCCAAAAGCAAAAAAAAAAAAAATTCAAGAATCAGATGTTGGACAGGATGTGGAATAAAGGGGACTCAGGACTCAAAGAGGGTTGATGGGAATGTAAGTTCATACACTCATTATGGAAAAGTGTGGCCATTTTCATACAAATTTAAGAATAGAAATGTTTTATGCTCTCACTAACCCACTCCTCATGCTTACCTGAAAGGTATTAAAACACTAATTTAAAGAGATATATACACCCCCCACCTTTTAAAGTGAGTCTAATGTAATATATGCAAATAGAGATTTATGTCTGTCAACCTGAAGTCCATATAATATTACAAATAAATGTTATTTACGTGGAAATGTAAATACAAAGAATTTTAAAATTGGAAACTAAAGAGTAAGTGATGTTATTCTCTCCACCACGAGAAAAGGGTTATCTCCCCCAACATACAAATGAAAACTCTAAAACAACGCAGTAGCTTACTGTGCTGCATAATTAATGTCAAGCTCTGAAAAATGCCTGTTCTGAATTATAAAGTTATACGTTGCGATCATGAGTTTAAGGAACAGCCAGTCTAGATACACATCCAAGTCCCGGGAGCTGTTCCTGCAGTGGCGACGGAGCTTGGGCCCCGGCGAATACTGTCAGTAGGGCAGAGGAGAGAGCGTGGCGGGTCCGTGTGGGTACGAAGGCTGGGGCTCATCCTGGCGCCACCAAGAATGACCCCAGAGCACCACTGAATGTGGCCCCCAAAACAAAACCAGGGGGGCTGGAGTGATAGCACAGCGGGGAGGGCGTTTGCCTTGCACGTGGCCGACCCGGGTTCGAATCCCAGCATCCCATATGGTCCCCCGAGCACCGCCAGGAGTAATTCCTGAGTGTAGAACCAGGAGTAACCCCTGTGCATCGCCAGGTGTGACCCAAAAAGAAAAAAAAAAAACCCAGGGGCCTGGGGGGGGGAGGAGAGCTCAAAGGGTGAGAGCACGGGCTTTGCATATGGAAGGCCCGGCTGGCCCGGCCCAGACCGCTGCAGCCCCAGAACAGAGAGTGGGGAATAGCCCCTAAGCACCGCTGGGTCTGGGCCCCCAAAGCAAACCAAAGACCAAATCATAAGAAGCCAGCGCAAACTAACACTGGGCCAGACTGTGGAGCTGGCGAGGTGCACGGTCAGCCTACAAGAGTGCATCGCACGGATTTATGAGTGGGACCATGATGTGTGCACCAGCAAAGTCATTCTCCGGTGATTGGGGTGGTCGGTCACCTTGGCTGTGCAACTCAACTTTTAAATATTCTAGTAGGAAATGGAATTGGCACCTTAAATACTATTTCCCAAACTCCCATTATATGTCACACTTTGAGTGAGGTAGTTTCAACCAGCAGCTCTGGGAAAAGGCTAGTTTTAATATGATTCCAGGGTCACACGGGAGACGACTGAGGTCAGACTAACTAGATGCTAAGCTTGACACCGTTTCTTTTTCACTTAAGGCTCTACTCACCTATCAAAGGTTTTCAAAGTTGAGGGAAGGGGGCGGTGGAATCTTCAAGACTGTTGACTTGTTATTACTATTTTTATGACTGTTATCATTATTTCAGGGCTAGAATAGAACCTGGGGCCTCACACAGGTGATACCTGTGCTCTGCCACTGAGCGACATTCTCAGCTCATTTCAACGATTACAGTATTATTTCAAAATATGTACAAATATAAGACTAGGAAAAACTGGGGCTGGAGCAATAGCAAGCGGGTAGGGCGTTTGCCTTGCACGCGGCCGACCCGGGCTTGATTCCCAGCATCCCATATGGTCCCCTGAGCACTGACAGGGGTTAATTCCTGAGTGCAGAGCCAGGAGTAACCCTGTGCATCGCCGGGTGTGACCCAAAAAGCAAAAAAAAAAAAAAAAAAAAAAAAAAAAAAAGGAAAAACTCCAGTAATATGGCCCTCCATGGCAAAAAAAAAAAAAAAAAAAGAAAAATTGAATGTATAGGTTTGGGCCAAATTAATCTGAGACTGAACCAAATCTACAGCATGAATGTTACGGTTGATGCTGCTGACTGGAACTTTTTGTTTTTTTAGAGCTAAGATTATTTAAAAAATTTTATTTTTCATAAACGTGTTCGCAATAATTGATTACGTTCATTATTTCAACACCAATCCCACCACCATTACACCTTCTCACCACCATTATTTCAAATTTCCCCACCCCCACTCAAGCCTGCCCCGCAGGCAGATAGATGCTCGGTAGTTTATCTTGTACGTCTCGTTAGGAACAGCAGGAGATGTCCAGGAATTCTAAAGTTCAAATGACTGGGGTCCGGAGTTATCTCTGCGAGTGAGGAGTTCCGAGATCCATCTGTGAGTCTCTGGATCACGCCGTTAACGCGCTGACATGGTACGGGAAGGCAGCTTGTGGGCGTGACAACCAGGACCCCGACAGGGTGGGGGGATGGGGAGGAGCAGCCAGTCCCTGACCTGTCCCGATCCCTTGAGACTTGCTTGTTAATGTTGAGTCGGGAGGTGCTCGGGCTGCTTCTCCTGGCCCCCACCCCACCCCCGCCCCGTGCCTCAATGTACCTTCGAGGGGCAGTGGGCTTTCCTTTCCCATGTCTGGCCAGTGCTTATCACTTCGCTCTGCCAATCATTTCTAAAAATACCCGTGAGCACACAATCACGTGACGATTTGGTCAAGACTGCTCATTTTGGCTCTGCCCAGGTGAACAACGTGTGGGGGCTGGTACAGAGAGATGATGTGATTGATCCGTGCACCACGAACTCCCACTCAGAGCAATCATTCCATCCTCCCACCCGCCTTCCAGCCAAGGCACTGGCAGGGCTCTGCTTGGGCTAAGCCTCTCTCAAACAGAAGTTCCGGGAGGATGCGGAACCCCAGGATGTCTCTCCGACATGCGTCTTTCCGACGCATCCCAACCATTTGAATGCTCTGGCTAACAGACAGAAAGCACAGCTAGAAAGTGATTCTTATCATATAACATAGTGTGAGACTGACGCCCAGGACAATAGAGACCAGGGCCAGGAGTATTGCCCCCGAGTTGGCAGCCTGCCTCAGGAAGGCAGCTGGGATGGAGAAGGGATAACAAGTCAATGATGGTTGGAGGGATCTCTTGGGATGGGAGATGTGTGCTGAAAGTAGATAAAGGACCAGACGTAATGGCCTCTCAGTATCTGTATTGCAAACCATAATACCCGAGAGAGAGAGAGAGAGAGAGAGAGAGAGAGAGAGAGAGAGAGAGAGAGAGAGAGAGAGAGAGAGAGAGAGAGAGAGAGTATGGGGGAAATTGTCTGCCGTGGAGGCAGGGGGAGGGTTGGGATGGGGGGGGAGATACTGGGGACATTGATGGTGGAAAGTGTGCACTGGTAGAGGGATGGGTGTTTGATCACTGTATGACTGAAACTCAAACATGAAAGCTTTGCAACTGTATCTCATAATAATAATAAAAAAAATTTAAAGAAAAGTGATTCATGTAGTTGTTTGTTTTGCTTTGGGGCCATAGCCCTAAGGCTCAGGGGTTCCTCCAGGCTCCCCACTCAGGAATCACTCCCTGGCGGTGCTCCGGGGACCATATGGGATGCCGGGATTGACCCCAGGTCAGCTGCGTGCAAAACGAGCCCGAGGCCTGCTGTGCTATATCGCCCCGGCCCCTGCACAGCAACCCTTTGTGCGCTTGCTGGCTCCTCCACGACAAGAATGGACAGAAGCAGGCGCCCTCGGTGTTAGTCAAGGCAAAGCAAAGAAAAAATACTGGTGGACGTGTTTGGAGTTTCATTCCTCCTGGGAAGGCGCTCGCAAATCCTCTCGAATTTCCTGACTCTCAAACTACAAAGCAGGTTGGGAGGTGCCGGTGTCAGTGACGAGTCAATACGGCCAGCCAGGAGCCCACATTTTAGAGCCGGGCATCTTAAAGTACCCACAGCTCCAGCCCGCGCCACTCAGCGTGGAGCGAGTTCTTTGTTTACACCCGAGTCCACACACGGCCAGAACGTCATTTAGACGGAGAATTTTATCCTCTTGCATTTCTATTTTTACACTCGCTGCTTCCCAGTGTGGGTCGGGTCAGAGGGCAGCGTCTCGCCTGCGGCCAGCACACTCTCCACATGTTTGCAGTTTGTCCGATGATGCAATTTCTCCACCCCCTCCACCCCGCCCCTCAGGTGCCGGCCACCGTTACCGGGACGATGACCAAGTCCAGCGGGACCAAATCCCCGCACGGCGACAGCGGAGCCAGCGTCTGTCGGGAACCTCTGGGCTCTGGGTCGGCTGCCACTAACGAGGAATAAATATTTATGGTACGGGCATGAATAAAATATAGGGGCGTCTCGATGCAGGCGCTCGGTGGCCGTGACGGGAAGGCACACGCACGGGCTGTATTTTTAGCCCGTGTTTTCCCTTCTGCTAAGACTGGGTGGCTTGGTGCTTCATGTTTTTAAAAAGGTGTTTTCTTTTCCTGTGAGACTTTTATGAGCGCCTCTCGGCTAAGGGACACGGCACCACCACCCCCGCCCCCTGGGCACCGGGCAATGGAAACTGCGTGTGTGTGAGTGTGTGTGTGTGTGGCCGTGGGCCCCAGGGGTGCAGGACGCTGCTCGTCCTCCCTTCATTTTTCAGGGATATGTGACTCCCAATAAAAATACGCCTCTGGGCTGAGTCCTGGCAGCGAGCGGGAGTGGGGGAATATATTTAGTAATATCTGGATGCCTAAACAAGGAGCACACAGGTAAGCTATTTTTACAACCAGGGTGACAAAAAGAAAAGAAAGAAAAAGCCCATGGCTTGTCATTCCCTCTTTGGATGTGTTTGACTCTAATAAAATATCAGCTTTCAAATTTTATTATTATTATTTAAAAAGCAGGGTGGAACAATAGCACAACAGGTAGGGTGTTTGCCTTGCACATGGCTGACCTGGGTTCGATTCCTCTGCCCCTCTCAGAGAGCCCGGCAAGCTGCTGAGAGTATCCCGCCTGCATGGCAGAGCCTGGCAAGCTCTCCTCTCATGGTGTGGCGTATTCGATATGCCAAAAACAGTAACAACAAATCTCACATGCAGATGTTACTGGTGCCCGCTCGAGTAAACCGATGAGCAATGGGATGACAGTGACATTGATTTTAAAAACACACCTTTTAGGGGCTGGAGCGATAGCACAGCGGGTAGGGCGTTTGCCTTGCATGCGGCCGACCCGGGTTCAAATCCCAGCATCCCATATGGTCCCCTGAGCACCGCCAGGGGTGATTCCTGAGTGCAGAGCCAGGAGTAACCCCTGTGCATCGCCAGGTGTGACCCAAAAAGCAAAAAATAAATAAATAAATAAATAAAATAAAAAAATAAATAAAAACACACCTTTTAGAAGCCAGAGTGTCGGGGCTGGAGTGATAGCACAGCGGGGAGGGCGTTTGCCTTGCACACGACCGACCCGGGTTTGATTCCCAGTATCCCATAGGGTCCCCTGAGCACCACCAGGAGTGATTTCTGAGAGCAGAGCCAGGAGTAACCCCTGTGCATCGACGGGTGTGACCCAAAAAGGAAAAAAAAAAGAGAGAGAGAGAGAAGCCAGAGTGTGAGTTTGCCGTGCACCGGCTCACCTCACCACAGAAACAGGGTAATTCAAGCCCTTGGCAGGTAAATGAGTAACAGATGCGGGACGGGAGCTTGGGTTCACCTTCGCAGGCCAGCAGTGATGAGGGGCTTTGTCCTCACGAACTCTCCGGCCCACCGAGCGTCGAGACTCGTCCTGGCTTTGTGCTGAAAGCAACCAAGAACAGCTGCTGGGTACCGGGCGCTCGGAGCTTTGTTTAGGGGACTGTAACCTAGACCTGAACATGACACGGACCCAGCTCATGGCGTGGGGAATCCAAGTCCTTTGTTCAGAGGCGCTGCCATGAATGGTGTATGGGGAGGGGCACGCACACAGCGACACACTCACAAATTAAAAAGCCCAAGAGGCTCAATCATTAACATACCTGCGAGGAAGGTGGGTATGGTGGAAACTCTAGATTCAGAATCCAAACCCGACCATGGTTACCTAATCTCGGGGAGGCTGAAGGCTTCCTCTGTGAAATAATTTTAAAAAATAACTGTAAAATACTTGCAAGATGATCTTACTTGCAGGCTCATTGCAAGAAAAGAGCAAGAGACAAAAGATACAGTGACCAGAATACAAAGACAATCTACAGAATGGGAAAGGATATTCACCCAATACCCATCTGATAAGGGGTTGATATCAAGGGTATGTAAGGGACTGGTTGAACTCCACAAGAAGAAAACATCCAACCCCATCAGAAAATGGGGCAAAGAAATGAACAGAAACTTTCTTAAGGAAGAAATACAAATGGCTAAAAGACACATGAAAAAAATGCTCTTCATCACTAATCATCAGGGAGATGCAGATCAAAACAACCATGAGATACCACCTCACACCACAGAGACTGGCCCACATCCAAAAGAACAAAAGCAACCGCTGTTGGCGTGGATGTGGGGAGAAAGGGACCCTCCTACACTGCTGGTGGGAATGCGACCGGTTCAGCCCTTTTGGAAAACAATATGGACGATTCTCAAAAAATTAGAAATTGAGCTCCCATTTGACCCAGCAATACTACTTCTGGGATATATCCTGGAGAGGCAAAAAGGTATAGTAGAAATGACATCTGCACTTGTATGTTCATCGCAGCACTGTTTACATTAGCCAGAATCTGGAAAAAAACCTATGTGCCCGAGGATAGGTTTGGGGAGGGGCACGTACACAGCGACACACTCACAAATTAAAAAGCCCAAGAGACTCAATCACTAACATACCTGTGAGGAAGGTGGGTATGGTGGAAACTCTAGATTCAGAATCCAAACCCGACCATGGTTACCTAATCTCAGGGAGGCTGAAGGCTTCCTCTGTGAAATAATTTTTAACCAGATGACCGGTTAAAGAAACTTTGGTATATCTACACAGTGGAATACTATGCAGCTTTTAGAAAAGATGAAGTCATGACCTTTGCATATAAGTGGATCTACATGGAAAGTATCATGCTAAGTAAATGAATCAGAAAGAGAGAGACAGACATAGAAAGATTGCACTCATCTGTGGAATATAAAATAACAGAATGGGAGACTAACACCCAAGAATAGTAGAAATAAGTACCAGGAGATTTGCTCCACAGCTTGGAAGCCAGTCTCACATGCTGGGGGAAAGGCAGCTCAGATAGAGAAG